>NC_056737.1:923481177-923688677 GCF_019279795.1 Protopterus annectens | reverse complement strand
TAAGGGTTTATGCCCAGGCTGGTGAGCTTATCAATAATACCTGAATTGGGGAATGGTGTCAAATGCTTTAGCAAGGTCAAGGTAAGCCGTGTGTACCTCCTTTCCCTTATCTATAGCCTGAGTAACTGTCTCAAAGAAATCCACCAGGTTCAGGAGGTATGATCTGTCCTTGACGAAGCCGAACTGTGTGGGGTCCAGCGACTGGAGGTTCCCAATCTCTCCATTTATGAGTTCCATAATGATTCGCTCCATAGCCTTACAGATCAGACTGGTCAGGCTTATTGGTCAGTAGTTCCCAGGGTCAGTTGTGGCCCCACCCTTGTGTAGCGGGACCACCATTGCCGTGCGCCATTCTATGGGCACATATCCTGTGGAGAGGCTGAGACTGAACAGGGTATTAAGATGCGGGGTTAATTCCTTTTTAGAGCTCGCGTATGACACAGCCTGGGACACCATCTGGTCCCATGGAGGCAGTGTTTTTAGCTTTAGATAGAGTCATTGAACTTACACAATCCCCTAGAATGGTAATGGGCCCTGTAGGTGGGGGGGGGGGGGATTTGCACTGAACCTGTCAGCCAAAATGTTGGCAATGTCAGAAGGGTCAGTGTATTTTTTTCCATTTTGTACTAGCTCAGAACAGACCTGAGCATTGCCATTTAGGTTTTTGACGTAGCCATAGAAGGCCTTATGTTAATCCTTTGCTTCCTTGGCAACTTTCTTTTCAAAATTAGCTTTAGTTGACTTGATGAGGGTCCTCAATTTCTTACTAATGCTGATCAGGGATGATTTTTCTACTTGAGATTTGGCCTTTTTTTGTATAAGTCTCCTCTTTTTATTGTAAAGTTTGCTTATAGTCGGGGTCCACCAGACTGGTTTCTTCTTGCTTGAGGAAGGAGTCTTGGTTTTATTTGGGATAGCACGGTCCATGCAATCCTGAAGATGCATATAGAGTGCCTTGGTGTAGGATTCCGCATCCTGGATATCATTATCCTTCTGCAAGGGAATAGTGAAGCTTTCCACTTCGGATCCAAGTAGTTTGAAGTTTGCTTTGGAAAGGTTTTTGACTATGGTTTCTTTGATTGAAGGAAATGGACGAGTGAGGATGTCCAGGGTTATCGGTTTGTGGTCGGATCTGACCAAGGAGGGGGTGATAATGGGTGTGGTACAATGGGCGCCCATATTTGTGATGATTAAATCCAATATGTTATCCCCTCTAGTGGGGGAACATACTAGTTGTTCAAGGGCATTTGAATTTATAAATTCTATGAATCGCTGAGCATAGGAGTTGGAACATTGGTAGTTCGCACAGTCTATACCAGGGTAGTTGAAATCACCCAGGATTATGGTGTTGGGTAAGACCTTTATATTTTCCAATGTCTCAAGGAATGCAGAGTGAGCATCTTGGGACATGGTGGGCGATCTATAACCGGCTACGACTTGAAATGTGGTTTTGCCTGCTGATAGTTGCACATGGATGATCTCTGGGGCATCATGCTGCGCTACTAACCTGGAGATATGGGTATCCTTGATGAATATGGATACACCTCCGCCCTTTGTACTGTGATCCGGTAACTGAGGCCGGAAGGTATAATATGAATTGTAACCTGGCAGTGCTGGGGTGCTCTCTTGAGCCTTGAACCAGGTTTCCGTCACTGCACAAACATCGATTTTCTCCATGCTGAGGAGAGCCTCGAGTGTGTGCATTTTGAGGTTGAGACTTCTGGCGTTGAGTAGCATTACCCTTAGTTTTTGGTTACCTGTGCTGGTTACGGTGGTTGGTTTGTCCTTTGAGCCTTGCCTAAAAAAGGCACTATGGGGACGGCAAGAGCCTTGGCCAGTATTCGAAAACCTAGGGGTGACAAGCGCAACCCATCTCTGGCAAAACAGCGAGGCTTGTCTATCATGTCATCCCAGGCAGACAGACACTGGATCCCCTTAGAATGACACCAGAAGCTTAGCCAATTGTTGAAATTGATCATTTTGTCTTTGTGTTGTGGTATCATTCTAGGTGAAGGTAGTATGCTATGTGTTACTCCTGTATGAATATCCAGAAAAAAAACATAAACATCAGTACTGAATAATACATACTGAAATATCACCATCTGATAGGTGTAAAGATCATCACCCCAAAATGTCTGTAAACAGTGAAACTTACACTTACCCAGGTATAAATAGAGAAAGATAACCTTTGTTTAAAAAAAAAAAAAAGAAATTGCTTGGAAGAAATGAACCCTCAGTGTTTACTGTTCACATTTTTTTTTCATTTTTGTCTCTAAGAGTCTGTGATACTCAAACATGTTAGAGTGATTAACCCTGGTCAATGCCAGTTGTATTTCATATTGCTTGTGAAGTATATTGCTTTTCACCTATTTTTTTTTTTCCTGAGGTCAGCAAGCTTGTGAGCTATTGCTGTTATTTGGTCTCTTATCTGAAAAAGTACCACAGGACCTAGATAAGACAGGTGAGATCTCATATTCTTTTAAACAAATATTCTCTTCTCCCATCTCCAAATATTCCTGGAGCTTCCCCTTTCAATAATTAACCTTTTAAAGAGACAGTAGCAACATACATACAGGAAGCAGCAGGAGTGAATACTATACAAGCCCATCTTCAACAACAGTTGGCTACACAACTAGCCAGACCTTTGAATCCCACTGACAGTTTCAGTCATCCATTGTAGCCTGTCGATCATGCTAGTTACTTAGAAGGCAGGTTTTCCATTTTCATAACAGAATGAATGGTCTCAGATCACTGCAGACAACTAGGAGAGGGGAATAATGTTAACTATACCACAGAATTAGTTTCAAAATACTTTTTTAGGTCCTGTACCAGCTGTTAGAGTCAGATGAAGCTGATTTTTTTAGTATTGCATCTAGTCTGCAAACACTGTATTCAGCTGGTTTTTGCACTACAACTAGGGAAATGTTTTTAGTCCACGTTTTATGTTCTTCCAAAGTAAGAGTCAGTGGGGATCTGTGTTGGATCAGTCAAACCTTAAGTCACATCATAAACGCACACCTGTTTGGTATACTGGCATTTTGTACTGCATTAACGCTGCTGATGCAAGTTACTTATTGGTTTTACAGGATACTTGCTTTCATATTTCAGTTGTTAAGGCTTACTAACAGTATTTGAAAACTTGGTAGGAATAGGTTCAGCCTCTGTAACCAATAGGACTGACGTCACAGACATTAGGATTGCTCAGCAAGTAAAACTTTTCCAAGCTGCCAGGTTCTCTCCCCCTTTTCCTTCAAGCATAATGTATGTGTATAGTAAAGACCACCAGTGGTGTGGAAGATCTTAAAGAAAATCTGGCCTGGGCTGTGAAGTTGCCAACAGGGTCCTGGACTAATAAAACAAGTATTAATGGATTCATACCAGCATGTGTCTACTGTATCCAAAGTAAGTTATCCTTCTGTCAAGCCTCTATGTCATTACTCTGTTTTGAGGAGAATAAACATACTGTAGTTATCAAATTTATTTTAGTTTATTCATTGGATAAATGCTTTAGTCTGCAGATGTCATCAGGTCCTAAACAGTGAATAGATCTTGCATGCTTAGCTTATATACACTTTTTTAAAAATGAGAAGGGAAGAATATTTGAGGAATAGTCCATGTCATTCAGGCCAGCCTTTCTGATTGGAGTCTTCATTTGCATGTATAATTTGGTTGGATTTGAAGGGCTGGAGGTCTGCAAAACCGCTTTTCATTCAAAGTCAATTAAGCTAGCCAGTCAGACTGATTAGATTGGAGTCATCATTTGCATGTGGGATTTGATTGGATTTCAGGAGAGGGGTGTGCAAAACCACACCTCTTTTACATAGAATGATCTTTGGGAGCCAGAGATTGACAGCTGTATTTTATCATTGTATCTCTTCTCTTTTATTTTTGTTTGATAGTGGCTATAGATTTAATGAGTTGTTTTAACATCTTTTCAGTGCAGTTAAGCATTACTGTTGGTCTGTGTGGCAAAATCACCAACTCATCCTGTTTTAGAGGGTACTGCTTTTTGAAACAAATTTGTAATTTTATAGACCAGTTTTTACAAGTCATTTTGCAACAATTAAATATTTTTTAAATTAAAGGGGATTCACAGTAGTGCAAAAATTAGCAGCAAAGGATGAGAACCACATGTGCAAAATCCAGTAAAATACCGTTTATTGGTAAGCGCTTTTGTCAAATTTAAAATCACCAAACTTCTTCAGTCACCATTTTACAAACATGCTCAGACATTTATACCAGTGTCATAACTACCAGCAGCGAATAACATCAGGTAAACACCCCCACATGATTCATTTAAAAATTCAGGAACCTACAAGTTTAAAAAATACATATTCCTTAAAGAGACATTCACAGCACTATTAATGTTGCTTTACATCCAGCTACCATTTGAATTTATGTATTACACCACGTTTCTAGTGATAAAGAATGTAATTCTATGAAGCCGTGGTGGTACAGCAGTAGCATCGTTGCCTCACAGCAAGAGGTTCTCCTGTTCAATTCTCGGCTGGAGTGCCTTCTGTGTGGAGTCTGCATGTCCACCCCGCGGTAGAGTGGCCTCCAAAAGGCATGCGTGAATGGGCATTGGACTGGCAACTCAGCACCATAAAATCTACTGCCAGTCATTAGCGGACTGGAGTTCCACCAGGAAAAGAACAACAACAACAACATAGGCTTTTAATTTAAGCAAACTAGAAAAGGACACCATGTCATTTAATCCTGGTGGACAGCTAGCATTGAGATAAATCTGCCACCATACCTCTTTCTCTTCTAAATGTAACTTCCATGGTCCCCCATGAGCTTCAGTTTGTATCTGCTGTAATACCGTAAATTTAAAAATGTGTTGGGGAAATACCTTTAAGTGTCTATATAAGGCATTGGTTTCCTTGTGTTGTGTTATTTCATAAAAATGCTTATAAATTTTTTGTGACAATTTACATTGTGTTTTGCCCACATAGTATCCATTACATTGTGTGCATAGGAAAATATAAACCACTGCCCGAGAACAGCAACTATATTTGCCCTTTATTTTTATGGTCTTGTCCACTACCTTAATGCTGGACCCAATAAAAATATGTTGGCATTAATGGCACATACCACATGGTGCCATTTGACAGATCAGTGTCCTGGTATCAGTACATTCCTTTCCAAAATATTTTTTATATTACTACCCCTTCAATGTACTACCTTAGGGGTTGGTCCAAAGGTGTCCAGCATATCAAAGTCCCCTTTTATAATACTCCAGTTTTGTTTAAAATATGTTACCATATAGCTGTCTTCACAGAATGTAGTAACAAAAGGACAGAAAGAAGTATCATTAGTAAAAGTTAAACTCCTTTCTTTGCCATGACTAGATTAATATATTGCTAGACTACTACTGGTCATAAACTCATGATTCTACCTGTGTCCCAGGTTGAATGGGAGGGGAGTGATATTAAACTTGACCCTTGTATTAGAGGTACATAAAATCCAGTATTTTGCTTCCTCATAACTTCAGCCCTTATACTATGAATCAAAGGTAAGGGATACCCTCTATCCAAAAATATCTGCCCCATTATATCACATTTACTCAAAAAAATCATTAAATTCAGAAATCATTCAGGCTGCTCTTACAAGTTGCCCCTTAATGATTCCATGTTTAACATGTGGTGATGACTACTAGTGTAGTGTAAACAACAGTTAGAGAATGTGGGCTTTCTATCTATTTTAGATTGAATTCCCCCACCATCCATCTTGGATAATTCAACACCCAAATACACTATACAGTTTGTACCCACTGTGTAAGTGAATTTCAAAAATCTGTCGTCTGATTGATATATTCTACGAATGAACTTATTTCCTCTGAGGTTCCCTTCCAGCAGATGAACAAATCATCCAAAAAGCGGGCATACATAGAGATATAGGTATGAAATCTGCTAGTAAAAAGAAAACCTCTTTCCCACCAGGCCATAATGATACTGGCATACAGTGGACCACAGGCAGAGCCCATGGCCACTCCCTGGATGTTCGTGTTTCACTGTTGCAGTCATTACAGTTGGGTTATCCTGCTGGCAGGCTACCCGCAGTCGGCCTGAATTCCAAAGTCCTGGTCCGGCGTCTGTTGCTGTCGCTTCCTTCCTGACGTCAGTGCGCCAGGAGTATAAAAGATGCAACCGACGCCATTTTCTTCAGTCTTTCTTGCCGTGCAGTGCCCGAAGCAAAAGCAGTTCGCAAGTGCCAGTCGGCCGACTCCTGAGATTTTCAACTTCAAATTTCAGTTGGGGAAACTTTTTTCCTGCTCCAGACCGATGTCAGAAAAAGTTAATAATTGTATTTCTTGTGGGAAGCAAGTACCTCATAAGGATTTTCATTCTTACTGTATTCCTTGCCTAGGCCCTGACCACGACGTTGCTAGTTGTCGGTTTTGTGCTAAATTTAACCAACGCACTATTAAGCGTCAGTACGATTTTACTTTTCATCATTTTGGCAGAAGATTTAATTATATTATGCCGTCGGAACAGCCGACTACCAGAGTTTATAAAAAGCGCAGAGAAAAGGACAGGCATCCGAGGTCCAAAACTGACAACGAGGCTTATGCTAGGCCGTTCACCGGTTCTAAGTGAGGCGCATTCACAGCCCCTGACACCTGCTACCTCAGAGCCACAGGCCGCTTCCGACTTCCATGTGGAGCCGACTAGGCCGCTGGAAACTCAAGGTATTGGACCCTCGGAAACTATTCCCTCAGATGGGTCTGGAGCCGCTGAGCAGGCATCGGCTTCTGGGGGTGTATTCAGACCTACACAGTTATATGTGAAAACGACTTCAACTTCAAAGGCAAAGACTAAAGCACCTTTAAAGACAAAGAAACAAGTACAACATTCCCCTGGACAGGCCTCCATGCCTAAAAAACAGATGCTTAAAATGGCCGAAGACCTAATCACTTTGATCAGGAGTTCCCATCCCCCTCCTGATAAGAGGCCTAGGCAAGAGACAGAATATGAATCTTCAGATCAGGTTTCCATTTCCTCTGATTCCTCTTCTGAACAGGAATACTCTCTTCCTCCCTATGAGGATTCTGATGCTGAAGAGTCTATCCCTTCAGCCTCTCCTCCTGAGGATTATTCTTTTGGGGAGACTCTGCATACTATGAGGGAGCACTTCCACTGGGAGAGCCAAGATTACTAAGAATCTAAGAAAAGGCTCAGAGACTTCCTTTTACTACCCTCAGCACAGGCCCCTTGCTATCCCTCCTGTTTTAGACATTGTAGATGATGTTTTTTCAGAGTCCGGTCTGTCTCCTGACTCTACCTCCAGCTCCTGTTAAGCCAGACAGATACTACAGGGTTCCTGATTCACATAAATTTCTTTATAAAAACCCTGCTGCTGACCCAGAAACTATCTCTCAGGGTCCCAAAGGGGTCAAGGCTTCCACTGCAAAAAACCCTATCCCCTCTGACAGGGATTCAAGGGCCCTGGACAGATGGGGGAAAAAGATTTACACTTCTGCTACCTTGGCTGTAAGGGCCTTAAATTGTCAGTTTCATATGCTTAAATATCAGCAATACCTTATGTCACTGCTTAAACAGAAAATGTTGACAAATTCTGAATGTGCAGAAAACAAAGAAATGCAGGATTTATTATTGCATGCAGCTGAACAAGTGGGAAAACATACTTAGCAATGTGGTTTTGATTCTCTGGAGGCCTCCTGCAGTGCCGCTGTTACGGGTTCTGTCATTAGGAGGCATGCTTGGTTAAAGGAACAGAATCTGCCTGATCATGTTAAAGCAAAATTATTAGATGCTCCATTACATCATGATACCTTGTTTGGTGTTAAAGCAGAAGAGGTGTTGAAGAAAATGGAGGACAAAGCTAAATCTATGCAAACAGTCAAGGACTTCTTACAGGTACAGCCTCCCAGGTTTAGCAGGAACTGGCCTACAAAGAATTGGTCCTTTCCTGTGTCAGACAGGTCACAAAGATACAGATGCCCTAGAGGCAGATCCCAGCCCCAGGGCTCATACAGGAATGGGGTGCTTCTACCTCCAAAAGCGGAGAAGATGAATCACAGCCATACAGAAAACAGTCTCAATGACTTTCCCCTGCCAGCACCAAGCACTTATCTTCTGGCAGCCCCTTTAGGGGAAAACTAGCACTTTTTTCACAAAATTGGCACATGATCACCCAGGACAAATGGGTCTTGAATATAGTGTCACAAGGCTACAGGTTCCACTTTCACACCCTGCCAAGGGCAAACGATATGCCAGACCTGCCACACAATCAATGGGCAGAGGCACAAAAACAAGTTTCATCCCTCATGGACATGAGGGCCATTCAGCGAGTACCACAACAAGAGCAGGGACTAGGATTTTACTCGACTGTTCTTGGTGCCCAGAAAGGACAAAGCCTGGAGACCAATACTGGACCTGTCTATTCTAAACACATTTCTGGATATTCCAAAATTCAAAATGTTGACACTGCAGCAGCTTCTGCCCATGCTGGGCAAGAAGGCTTGGCTTGTGACTTTAGACCTAAAAGAGGCATACGTGCATGTCCCAATCAGACAATCATGCAGAAGATACCTCAAATTTATAGCTGGCTCGATGCCCTACCAATTCTGTGCACTGCCCTTTGGCTTATCTACTGCGCTCAGGGTCTTCACAAAATGCCTGGCACCAGTAATTGCATTTTGCAGACAGAGGAATACATATTTATCCTTACTTGGATGACTGCCTTATTCAAGTAGAGAACAAGGACATTCTACTACAGCATCTGGCGTTTGTAAAGAGATTACTAACATGCCTAGGGTACACAGTAAGCGAAAAGAAATCAAAACTAGTACCCTCTCAAGAGATAATTTTCCTGGGTGCAAGCTTAAATACAACGGCCCAGATGGCTTATCTCACGCCAGACAAAGACAACTGACTATTTATTTCAAAATGTTGGCAACAAAGACCCAGTTATCTGCAAGACAAATTCTACAGGCTTTGGGCTTCATGGCATCCTGCATATTCTGCTAATTCCATATGCAAGACTGCATATGAGAAAACTACAATGGTATCTAAAAAGTGTTTGGACTCAACATTGCCACAGCCTGGAAACAAAAATTACCCTCATTCCCTGCCTGCAACATGAGTTTCGATGGTGGGCAAAGGCCTGTCACCACAACAAGGGACAGCCTTTCACTTTACCCACAGCCAGGCAGACATTAACAACAGATGCATCAGACTATGCCTGGGAGGCCCATATGGCAGGAAGATGTATTCAGGGCACATGGTCCGCAAGCCAAATGCATCTACATATCAATCAAAAAGAGATGCTAGCTGTTCAGAATGCCCTGACAGCCTTCAAGGATCAACTTCATCCAGGACAACTATTGATAAAGAAGGACAACACTGCAGTCATGTGGTACATAAACAAGCAGGGAGGTACACATTCCTACCCCCTCTGCAGACTAGCCATGACTTTGTGGGACACAGCATTGACTTACCAAGTACATCTGCAAGCACAATTCCTGCCAGGAAAGATAAATACTCTGGCAGACGAACTAAGCAGAAACCTAATGGATCCCCACGAGTGGAAATTGGATCCACAAGTCTTCAGCATGGTAACAATGCCCGGACATAGACCTATTTGCCTCTCCTCACAACTGCCAACTACAGAGATTCTGCACAAGGATTTATCACAAGCAAGCATGGAAAGTGGATGCTCTATCTTTCAGCTGGAAACACTTAACAGTATATGACTTTCCTCCACTGCCTCTCCTCCCCAAGGTACTCCTAAAGGTCAGACAAGAAAAGCCAAAAATGATACTGATTGCCCCAGACTGGCCCCGCCAGCACTGGTACCCAATCCTAAAGAACTTGTCTCAATGACCAGCCTGGACATTACCTCAAATTCCTCACTTATTGACCCAACAAAACAGTCAGATCCTGCACAGCCAACTCAAGACCTTAAATCTGGCTGCATGGTGGATAAATGTAGCCATTCAAAACACACCTCTCTCTAAAGCGGTGATGGATGTTATTTTGGAGGCCAGGAGGCCTAGCACCAGAAAATCTTATGCAGGAAAATGGAAGAGATTCTGTGCTTGGAACCAGGTACAAGGAACTAACACAATTTTACCAAATATTCCTCAGATTTTGCAATACTTAACTGAGATGCTGGACAAAGGCCTATCCTTTTCATCAGTTAAGATTCATGCCTCTGCCATTTCAGCTCATTACAATACAGAACCACCTATTTTTTCTCATCCATTACTAAGGCAGTACCTCAGAGGGGCCAAAAACATAAGACCTCCAAGGAGAGCACCAATACCTACGTGGGACCTCAATTATGTCTTGGAAAAACTCACACTGCCTCCTTTTGAGCCAGCCTCTACAGCTGATATAAAATTCTTATCCTGGAAAACAGCTCTGCTCCTAGCAATAACCTCTGCAAGACGAGTCTCAGAGTTACAGGCACTCATGGCTGTGGAACCTTTTATCATTTTCCATCCTGACAGGGTTTCTCTGAGGACAAACCCGACATTTATGCCTAAGGTAGTGTCCAGTGTGACCCTTAACCAAACAATTCATTTGCCTACCTTTTATCCAAACCCACAGAATAAGGGTGAGAGACTTCTGCATTCTTTGGACATTCACAGGCAGCTACGCTTCTACTTGGACAGAATCAAAGTTTTCAGAAAGACTGAACAACTTCTAGTGGCATATGCTGCAGGATCACAAGGAAAGGCCATCTCAAAGCAGACTATTTCAAAGTGGATAGGCCACTGCATTCGTTTTTGCTATTCACAGCATGGCAAAACAGTGCCTAAGGGCATTAGGCCACATTCCACCAGAGCAGCAGCCACTTCAGCAGCCTTCCTCAGAGGAGTACCAACAGAAGATATCTTAGAGGCTGCAACTTGGAGTTCAGTGCACATTTACAAAGCACCATCACTTACCTCTCTACTCTAAATCCAGGGCAGGCTTTGCCACTGCAGTTCTGCAGGGCCTCATAGCCTCTCTGAATCCTATTTAGCCCCAGCCTCCCAGCCTTAGCTTTGGGATTCAACCCAATTGTAATGACTGCAACAGTGAAACACAATGAACATAGTACAGTTGTGTACCTACCATAAATGTAGATGTTCTAGTGTATTCACTGTTGCAGTCCAGGTTACCCACCATCCCCCTTTCCTTTGCTGGTACTTATCTGTACTTCTCTATTCTATACAACCTATATGGTGTATTTGCTTGTAGATGAAGGGAAAGTTTACTTTAGTGCATGCATGCTTATTGGCATAATTTAGCCTACCCTTTTGGGGGCACCTGACATCTGCGGCAAGAAAAACTGAAGAAAATGGCGTCGGCTGCATCTTTTATACCCCTGGCCCACTGACGTCAGGGAGGAGGCGACAGCAAACGACGCCGGACCAGGACTTTGGAATTCAGGCCGACTGCGGGTAGCCTGCCAGCAGGATAACCCAATTGTAATGACTGCAACAGTGAATGCACTCGAACATCTACATTTATGGTAGGTACACAACTGTACTTTCTGCTGGAAATAGTGCCCTTCAAACTGAATGAAGTTGTATCTTAATACTATATCCATTAGCTGGCAATAGGTGTTCATAACGTCTTGGTTGAGTTCCATCACTTCATGTAAAAATTCACCAAACCATTCCATGCCAGTTTGATGGGGCATGCAACTGAGCAAATCTTTCACATCTATAGTAATACAAATTTCATCATGTATAAGTTTTAAACTGTTATACATTGACAAAATGTGCCATGAATCCTTTCAAATGTAAGGAGTCTTTGAAATACAATTTTTTAACTTATCATGAAGGAATTTTGCTATATAGCTAGTTTTAGACCAACCAGAATCAACAATTGGCCGTAGGGGTGGATTATTGAGATCCTTATGGATCTTCGGTATACCGAAAATCACTGGGAGCTTAGGAAATTCAGCGGTCATATAATTATATTCAGTGACTGTTATTTGATCTTGTTTCAACTTGTCCAACAAATCGTAGTCAATTTTCCTCTAAGCCACATTTACTTCATTTAAAGAAGCTTCACTATAGGTCTCACTATACAAAACTTGAAACATTCTCTGTACATAATCATCCTGTTGCATAACTACTATCCCACCCCCATTGTCAGGCTGTATGTATCTTATATGATAGTTGGTACACAATTCCTGCAAAATATTGCTTTCCTCAGTTAAATTACGAATAGTGTTATACTTCAAAAAATGTTTGAAGTCGACCTCACAGGCACCTTCAAACACTTTTAACAAGTCATGCAGTTCTGGGTTGTATAAACTAGGTATTCTCAGGGCAAGTTCACAGTCATTTTACTAGTGGGAAGAAGGAAGCATATAAATCAGACAAAGATGAAAAATCCTAAAAATGAATGACTGATTTTGGTTATGAAACTTGTACTGTTGTAAGTTACCATAATCAATTACCGATCATAATATATCCTCTGACAAGCCGGTCTAATGTGACCAGGAAACCGTGAGCACGTGGCCATTTAAAAAAGTTTTGATGGGACTTTCTTTTAGGCAGAGCCCAGCTCTTATCCCATGTGTTTTTGTTGGCTGATTTCATAGTTTAGTACTAGGCTATCTGCCCTGGGGCATTTATAAGCCTAGCCATAGTGATGTGGCTTTCGCCACCCCATGTAATGGTACAAAAGTGTACAGAATAGATGTAGAATACTGTGCCTCTGTCTAGTAGTGACACAGTGAAGACCCCCTTACATAATAGAATTAGTTTACTGTGCCTCTGTCTAGTGTACAGAATAGATTTAGAATACTGTGCCTCTGTCTAGTAGTGACACAGTGAAGACCCTCCTTACATAATAGACTTAGTTTACTGTGCCTCTGTCTAGTAGTGACACAGAGATGACCCCTGGGGTAAACCTACGATCTCCCATCCACTCGTCAAGTTTTCTCTTGAAGAGAGTCAGTGAGAGGCTCTGCCTAACATGAACTGGGATTCTGTTCCAGAGTATGGGAAGCCTCTGAGTTATGAATCTGTCCCTCCAGCATGTCCTATTCATATTTGTGCTGAGGTTTAAATCTTTAGCTCTCGTGGTTCTGATGGATTTGGATTTTTTGAGGTGAAGCATGTCCATCAATTCCTGATTGGACATGGCCTTGTACGTCAGGCACAAATCACCTCTGAGTAGGCGGTATGCTACAGAATAGAGCTGGAGTTTCTTTAGTCTGGCCGCATATGACATATGTTGGAGACCCTTGATTCTCTTGGTGAGATACTTTTGGGGTCTCTCTAGCTGTTTCAAGTGCCGGGTGAGGTACATACCAAATGGGGCATTGTACTCAATCATGGGCCTGATAAGGGAGGAGTATAAGGGTACAATGACCTCCTTTGATCTGGATGTGAATCCCTTCATGATAAGGTGGGAAAGGTAGAAAGTCTTTCTAACCACTTTGGCAACGTGGGTGTCAAGTGAGAGGTCACTATCGACTTGGGTCCCCAGGTCTCTGATTACTTTTTCCGTACTCAGTGGGTTACTGTCTATGTGATAATTTGTGGGTACTTTGTTTTTCCCAAAGGGGATGACTATACATTTTTTTGGCATTTAGTTTAAGGCCATGACTCCGGCACCAGTTGTCCGTTTCAGTGAGGCCTTTCTGTAGGATGTATGTGTCAGCTGGTGTATCGACTATGGCGCCTAGTTTGCAGTCATCTGCAAACTTTGTCAGCCACAACCCTCCCATGTTTGCTTTCACATCTGAGAAATAAATGCCGAACAAGAGGGGTCCCAGGACAGAGCCCTGTGGGACACCACTTGTGACTGGCTTTGAGTCTGACATGGCTCCAGCAATTTTGACTTTATGAGTTCTATCCTTTAGCCAGTTTGCAGCCCATCTTGTGACATATGGATTTACATTTAAGCTGTTGAGCTTGTCTATGATGCCTGAGTGGGGTATTGTGTCGAAAAGCTTTAGCCAAGTCCAGGTAGGCTGTATGGACTGCTTTGCCCTCGTCAGTGGCTCTAGTGACTGTTTCGAAAAAGTCAACCAGGTTCAAAAGGCAGGATCTGCCCTTTACAAAGCCGAACTGGGTGGGATCAAGTGTCTGTAAGTCCCCAATGTTTCTGTTTATGAGTTCCATAATGATTCTTTCCATAGCTTTGCAGACCAGGCTGGTTAAGCTTATGGGGCGGTAGTTACCAGCGTCTGTAGAGGTGCCTCCTTTGTGGAGTGGGACTACTGTTGCTGTATGCCAGTGCTCAGGTACATATCCTGTAGTAAGGCTAAGGTTAAATAGCATTTTTATGTGCGGGTTTAGCTCCTCTTGAAGTTCACGTAGCACGCAACCCGGGATACCGTCCGGTCCCATTGATGCTGTGTTTTTAGCTTTTCTGAGGGTGGTTCTCACCTGGACATCTGAGATGACAGGGAGGTTACATTCAGCTGGGATAAGTATTTCTTCTTTTGGGGGTGAGGGAGGGGAGAAATTTGCACTGAACCTGTCTGCCAGAATGTTGGCAATATCTGTGGGTTCAGTGTATTTTTTGTCATTGTGAACTAACTCTGAACATATCTGAGAGTTTCCGCCCAGGTTTCTAACATAGCAGAAGATGGCCTTGTGGTTATCTTTATTGTCCATAGCAATTTTTCTCTCAGAATTGGCCTTGGATGTTTTTATGAGAGAACGTAGCTTTCTACTAGTGCTGATCAGAGTTGCCTTCTCTTTATGGGATTTTGCTCTGTCGTGCAGTAGCTTCCTTCTTTTGTTATATGGCTGGGGTCGACCAGACAGGATGCCTGCCCTTGGTGGAGAGGGTCTTGGTTTTATTTGGGATTGCATGATCCATGCATTCTTGGAGATGTCCGTAGAAAGCATTTGTGAAGGATTCTGCATTGTGGGATGTGGTTTCCACTGGCCCAGTGGGCTTAAAGGATACCATCTCAGTTTTAAGAAGTGTAAAGTTGGCTTTTGAGAAGTTTTTCACTGTAGTCTTTTGTGTTGGGGGTGGAGGTGGGATATGTATATCAAGGGTGATTAGTTTGTGGTCAGATCTCACTAGTGAGGGGTATACTTCCGGTGTGGAGCACTTTTTCCCCATGTTTGTGATGATCAGGTCTAGTATATTATCTCCTGTTGTGGGAGAGGTGACTAGCTGTTCCATTGCATTTGAATTTATGAATTCCAGGAACCTTTGGGCTAGGGTGTTTGGGCTAGAATAATGAACCCAGTCTATGTTAGGGTAGTTGAAGTCTCCCAATATGATGGTGTTTGGTGAGACATTCATATCCTCCAATGTCTTCAGGAAGACTGAATGGGGTTCCTGAGGTTGGGAGGGTGGTCTGTAACATGCTACCAGTTTTGCCTATGGTTAGTTGCACCTGAATGGTCTCTGATGCTTCATGTGTTGCCACTAACCTGGAGGTGTGGGTGTCCTTGATGAATATGGACACTCCCCCTCCTTTTTTAGTTTGGCCTGAGTTTTGGGGCCGAAAAGCATGATATGAGGTATAGCCTGGTAGCGCTGGGGTGCTCTCAGGAGCCTTGAACCAGGTCTCAGTTACTGCACAGACATCGATGTTCTCCATACTGAGGAGTGCTTCGAGAGCCTGCATCTTGAGATTTAGACTTCTGGCGTTGAGCAGCATTACCCTTAATTGTTTTCCATTTTTGTTTTCTAAGGAGGTGTGGGATGGTCCATATTGGTGGATACTTGTGGATCCAGCTTTGGGTAGTGTGGTCTGTAGGTGCTGTCTGTGTCTTCACTGGCTCAGAGGGATGAATTGTACCAGTATTTAAACTGGGTGCAAAAGGGCTGGAGGCTGTGGAGGCAGGCCTGATTGGTGCCAGACTTGATGCTCCTAGTTTGTCTCTTTTGGCTGCTATTAAAATTATTATTTGTACATATCCTTGATAGATACCCACTCATCAAACCTTCACAGTTGTTACAAGTAATTTTGAACATGAATAATATAGGTAAGAAGAAGTTATTTTATTGTTTTTTAAAATGCTTAAGTGTACAGAACATTTTACACTTTTTAGTGTGTTTTTAAAAAAGGTTCGATTATCATTTGCAGGAAGTTATGTTTAACACCTTTAGAATTGGGTTTGTTATAAAAGGAAGGAATTTTAAGGGTAGTTCATTTTCTGAGGAAGTGTCAGTATTTTAGAGATGAAAAACGTGGTCAAGTTAAGTGTTTTAAATGTTTGTGTTTTTCCGTATGTACTGTGGAATTTTATTAAATTACTTTGGACTGGAGTTCTGGCTTAGTTTTTGAAAATTTATTTCTGCGCCTCTGCACCTCTGACGGTGTTGAATTTTTTGTCTTGCCATCTCTCGTTATTTAGAGTACCAGCATTTCAATAGGGAGTTGTATGTTTCATGTAGCTTTATTAAAATGGCTGCCAGTGATGTTTTTCAGTTTTTACCCTGTGTCACTGTAGTATTTTAACTACTTTTGTTGCATTTTCTGAATAGAAGGTAATGATCTTTAATTACTGAAGATAAAGAATTTTTTTCAGTATTGTGATATTAAGTTGTTTTTTTTTTCTTCAATGATGGCATTATTCTTCTAAGCTGATTACTGATTATGACCATCAGGAAGCTTTTTAAATAGTGTACTGAAAGTTTCTGTTGCTATTATCATGTAATCACAGTCACTGAATAAGGATATTTAAATGTGCCATAATAGGTATTAATCATTTTATACTGAATAAAGTGCATGATGGCATTAATGAAGGTTTTTTTTCATTGTGGTGAAGTAAGATGCTGGACTGTTTTTGTTTAGTTTCTTGGCTTCTGTTCATGCAGTCATCTCCAGTACTGGTGTGGATGCCTTGTTTTTTGAATTGCTGAAACTAGAAACAGTGATAGAAAAGTAAAATGGATAGTAAACTTCATAATAGCTTTTTGTGTTTTGGTGTTTCATTTAGGTCAGATAGAGGTGCTTATGTGCTAGTAGGTTGCGACACACCTGTTCATGCCACTTGCTCTAAAAAATCAAGTGCTCGAACTCCCTCTAGCCCAATTTTCCATTTCTACATAGCCCTCACACCCAACCTTACAAAACTATATAGCCCTACTTGAACCTAAACTCATACCCTAAAACCCATACACCGTTCCCAACCAGAGTCTTCGCTGCCTTCCCCTAAACCTCCACACTCCCTTCCTAATGCTAAAAATCCCTGTTCCCTCCTTAAACCAAAAACTCTAACCCCTCTCTTTAAATCTAAATTCCCATAATTATTTCATAACTCTCAAACTCTCATCCACTCCCTAAACCTAAAACTTCTTTCCTGCTCTCTCCGCATGGCTACTTGTCTAAACTCATATTTAAGTCTGAATGCAAGTAGCATCCTTCATAACCATAAGGAGCTGGAGTTACTGGCTTTGAGACTGGGTTTTTGAATGCTCAGGAGTTGAGCTTCTGTAATGTTCCTGTTTCAGTTAGCTTATCCTATTTTTGTCTGTTTATGGCACACAGCACAAAGGCAAGGTGTGTAGCTAGGCATATTGTTTATACTTTACTGAGTGCTTTTTTTTTCTGAGCATTACATCAACATGACTTTTTTCAGGTCATATGTCTACAACTGTCTAAGTGAATAGGTGCAGTATCACCAAAATCCACACACAGAAACTCAAAAACATTCACGGAGGCTCTCAATAATAATCTGCCTAAGCAACAGAGACCTCCAAAGCAGAAACACAAGCAACCTCCATCCCCCAACACAACCCAAATGACACATAGCCCACAGATTCAGTGTGCCACTCAAACACAGCCAATAAGGCAAAACAACATACCCAACACACAAGTCATAGGTGACTCTATAGTCAGGCACACTGATGTCCCACTCACCAGGCTAAACAAGGAGAAGGTTACGGTCAGCTGCCTGTTGGGTGCCAGAATCCGCCACATAACTCACTCACTCAGGTCACTCCACAACAAGTACAAATATGACTCTGTCATTGTCCATGTTGGTGTGAATGACCTGAGATGTACCTCCCTGGACTACATGAAAAGAGACATGGAGGAACTCTGCGATCTTGTAGCCCAGGCAGGTATGACCCTAGCCCTGAGTAGCATTCTGCCATCGCCCAGAATGATGCCGCAGTACAAGGACAAAATTATTGATTTCAACAATTGGCTAAGCTTCTGGTGTCATTCAAAGGGGATCCAGTATCTGTCTGCTTGGGATGACATGGCCGACAGACCACGATGCTTTGCCACAGATGGCCTGCACCTGTCGCCCCTAGGATTCCGGATACTGGCTAAGGCTCTTGCTGCCCCTATAGTGCCTTTTTTAGGCAGGGTTCAAGTAACAAATTCACCACCATAACAGGAACAGGTAAGCAAAAACTGAGGGTAATGCTACTCAATGCTAGAAGTCTAAATTTCAAAATGCGCTCACTCGAGGCACTCCTTAAAATGGAGAACATCGATATCTGTGCAGTGACTGAGACCTGGTTCAAGGCTCCAGAGAGCACCCCTACACTACCAGGCTATAACTCATACCACACTTTTCGGCCATCTAACCTGGACCGAAACACCAAAGGTGGGGGTGTGTCCATATTCATTAAGGATATCCACACCTCCAGGCTAGTTGCTCAGCATAATGCATCCGAGGTTATCCAAGTGCAACTAACTCTTGGCAAAACTGCAATCCAAGTTGTAGCTTGCTAAAGATCCCCCACCATGCCCCAGGATTCCCACTCCTCTTTTCTTGATGTACTGGAAAATATTAGGGTTCAACCAAACACCCTAATAATGGGCGACTTCAACTACCCCACCATTAACTGGGAAAACTACTCATGTACTAACTCCTTAGCGCAACGCTTTCTGGAATTCATAAACTCCAATGCCCTAGATCAACTTATCCACACCCCCACCAGGGGCAACAATATCCTAGACCTAGTCATTACCAACATGAGTGACCAGTGTTCCACACCTGAAGTTAACTCCTCGTTGGTCCGATCCGACCATAAGCTAATCACCCTTGATATCCACATCCCACCCCCACCCCCCATTAAGGAAACCACAGTAAGAAATTTCTCCAAAGCCAACTTCATGCTTCTTAAGACAGAAGTAGTGAACTTCATGACACCCATGCAGATGGACAATGCAGTTACAACTGCTGAATCCTACACAAAGGCGCTCTATAAGCACCTACATGAGTGCATGGATCGTGCTATCCCAAACAGAACCAAGACGCTATCCTCCAAAAAAAGGAAGCCAGTCTGGTGGTCCCCTGCCATAAACAAACTGTACAACAGAAGGAAGAAACTGTTGCAAAAGAGAGTAAAATCCCATGAGTGGAGGAGCTCCCTGGTCAGCCTCAGTAAGAAGCTGAGATCCCTTATAAGATCCTCCAAAGCTAGCTACGAAAATAAAATTGCCACCAATTCCAAAGACAACCATAAAGCATTCTATAGCTATGTCAAGAATCTCAATGGCAACACCCAGATCTGCTCTGAGTTATAGCACAAAGGCATGAAAATTACAGAACCAACTGATATTTCCAACATCCTGGCAGATAGGTTCAGTGCTAACTCCCCCCCACCCCCCAAAGGGCCCATATCTATACAGGAAGAATGCAGAGTCCCTGTAATCACAACTACGCAGGTGAAAGCTGCACTCTAAAGCCAAAAACACAGCATCCATGGGACCGGACAACATCCCAGTCTGCGTTTCACATGAACTTCAGAATGAGCTGGCTCCCCACTTAAGCACCATGTTCAATAATAGCCTCACATCAGGCTTTGTGCCCATTGAATGGCACACAGCAACAGTTATCCCACTCCACAAAGGGGGAGCCACCACTGATCCCGGGAACTATAGACCTATTAGCCTGACGAGCCTGGTCTGCAAAGCCATGGAATGTATCATCATGGAACTCATAAACAAAGACGTTAGTAACAGTTCGGGTTTGTGAAAGGCAGATCATCCCTCCTGAACCTGATCAACTTCTTTGAGGCAGTCACCAAAGCCGTAGATGAGGGTAAAGTGGTTCACACAGCCTATCTTGACCTCGCCAAGGCTTTCAACACCATCCCCCATTCTGGAATTATAGCTAAACTCAGTAAACTAGGCATAAATCCCTATGTCACAAGATGGGTTGCCAACTGGCTCACTGACAGAACCCATACTGTAAAAGTTGCAGACTCCAAATCTGACCTCAAACCAGTGACAAGTGGAGTACCACAGGGTTCCGTCCTGGGACCGCTCCTGTTTGGTATCTACTTCTCTGAAGTACAGGCTAACACAGAAGGCCACTGGCTAACGAAGTTCGCAGATGACTGCAAACTAGGAGCCATAGTCAAGTCCCCAAATGATGTGAACATCCTACAGAAGAGCCTCTCTGAGAGAGATGCCTGGTGTCAGAGCCATGGCCTCAAGCTCAATGCCACAAAGTGCAGCGTCATCCCCTTTGGTAAAAACTCTGTACCCATAAACTACCACATAAGCAGCAATCTACTTAACACCGAATGCGTGATAAGAGACCTTGGGACCCAGGTGGACAGTAGTGTCTCCTTTGATAGTCACATCTCCACAGTAGTCAGGAAGTCCTTCTACGTGGCACACCTCATCATAAAAGGGTTCTCGTCCAGGAAAAGAGAGGTCATCGTTACCCTCTACTTATCACTCATTAGACCCATTATAGAGTGCAACGCCCCTTTTGGAATGTACCTCACAAGACATCTGCAGCAGCTGGAAAGGCCACAGAAGTACCTCACAAAGAGGATTACTGGACTCAAACAAATGCCCTACACTGACCGCCTCAAAAAAACTCCAGCTTCACTCCGTAGCATATCGCCTACTCAGAGGTGATCTCTGCCTAACATATAAAGCTATGTCAAACCCAGAGCTGTTGGACATGCTACACCTAAAGAAATTCCAATCCCTCCGTGCTACACGCTCTAGGGACCTAAACCTTGTCACCACAATATACAGGACATGCTGGAGGGATAGATTCCTATCCCAGAGACTTCCCATACTGTGGAACAGGCTACCCATTTATGTCAAGCAAAGTTCTTCATTAGCACTCTTCAAGAAAAATCTTGATGAGTGGATGGGAAATAGGAAATACACACTTCTGTGTCTCTGCTCGTCAGTGGCACAGGAAAATAACTTTCTTGGGTGGCGTAAGCCAGGGAACCTTGTTGGCTAGGCTTGCATAGGCCCTTGGGCCGATAGCCTAGTACCTACCTATTAACCTATGAACTAATCTGTAAACAATATTTTTAATAGCTTTAAGGAGAACAGCTGAAAATGTTGCATGCATTTATTAAGTGCATGTGTGTGTGTGTGTGTGTGTGTGTGTGTGGGGGGGGGCATTCTGAGAGATGTATCCATTTTTAATTGCCAGGTGCCCAAGGGGGTGGGGGGGACACCCTTGGAGCTTTTGAATACAAAATGGAATTTGCTTGCTATACCCTTGCACAAAGGCATTTGCCTTTCGTATCAGTGCTTGAGATATTTAAACCATATTTATACGTTTTACCATGTAGTTTGCCAGATGTACTAAAGTCTAACTGATAGTTGAGTGTGATCCTAAAAATCAGTAGTCACAAATCGAATGAAACACATTTTTAAGATGGGACTACTTTAACACTTCTACCATCCTCCCCCTAATATTAAGCACAGATGGACAAACAGGTTGCATACACTGGAAAATTACTGCATTGTGAGTAACTGCTCAGAAATGTGTTATGTGGTTTCTGTCTCAAAAAGAGCAAAAGACTGCTTAATAAAATATTAAGTATTTAAAATGAATGCTTTAATCCTGCAATGTCTCATCCACTGTGAGTTACATAGACAGACATGGTAATCATTGTTGAAAGCACTCCCTGCATTTAGCAAGGAAAGTGAGTGCAAGAATTTCAAAATCAAGAGGTTTAAGATCTCATATGGTGGACTTGGGTGCATTGATGGACCTAGAGGAATACAAGGCTGCACCTTATGCTCTCAGCCAGAATCCTCAAATTCAAGCGAGGGTAGCCATTCATCATAATCCATCTCCTCTTGTCCTCTCTCTGTTACCATTACATTTTATGAGAGACTCGTGTGAGAACCACTTATGAAGTCTTGGGAGATATGCATGTGCATAGAAGTAGATTACTCCCCTTTCCAACTGTTAAATATTTCATCAGTGGTGACAGTAGAGGTTGTAGAAATCATTGCCTCTTAGTTGATATGTGCTGTGAAACCAGTTCTGTATTTCTGATTTCTAATTTTTAGCTTTAGTTAACTGTTTTGCATGGTTCTTATTTATTTTTTTTTAAAAGCCAGAAACCGCAAGTACAGCAGGTGCAACAGCCGAACAGCATAACTCAAAAACAAAAAACAGCCAGCACCAAACGTATTTATTTTGTACTGCAGTGGTGGTGCTGCGGTAGTGTTGTCACCTCACAGACGTTGCCCGTTCGATTCTCAGTTAGAGCGTCTTCTGTGTGGCGACATGCGTGAATGGGCGTTCCTTCGTTGAAGGTTGTGCGTTAGGCCCGGCAAGCCAGTATGTAAAAATCTACTGCCAATCATTAGTGGATCGGAGTTCTGCTGTGGCGACCCCTAACCGCGAAAAGCCGAAAGACACAACAACATATACACACGCGCATATATACGTCTGTATGTGTGTTTGTGTATGTATATGTGTGTGTGTGTGTGTGTGTGTGTGTGTGTAGATATATGTATATAATATGTATGTGTGTGTATAAACTGTTGTCTCCGCTGTTGAATTCGAGCATTTTTGTAACACAGTACATGTAGTGTATGTTTTGTCAGTTTTAGTCAAAACTTAATCTGGAAAAAAAAGTGATTGCTTTGCTTTATATTGATAACCATTTGAAATGTCAAGACCCACTAGGGTGAGTCTTGAAGTATGGAGGCTGAATGGCCAAAAGAAAAAAAACATATGTCAAGTCCAAGATTCCATTTGTCGGAATATTCCCTTTTTCTCCAAGGTATTGCGATCTCGGAGTTGCTATATACAAGTTTGAGGGATAAAGGGGGTTTGCTCCCACATGGTGGGTGACATTTAAATGAGAAGAGTGATTTTACAGATTCACTCTTTTCTTGTATTTTCATTTTTTTCCTCAGCTTGTTGGTATTTCGAGTGCTGACAGTTCAATAGGGAGCCTTTGTATTTTATGTAAATTTATCACGTTGGTTTTTAAACTTGGTTTCTGAGTGGTTGTAATCCGCTTTCATACTGGAAGTGGAATGTGATATGCAAATTTCATGCTAATTAGTTGTTAGGATTTTTGACCAGCTGTACCTACTTCTCAAGAGCCTTTGTCCAGATTTTCAGAGTCTGCAGGTTAAGCTCATTGCTACAGTTTAGCTGCTTAAGAGTTGTTTTCTTTCATTTTTGTCATTGCTGAATAGATTTGGGTTGAAGAAAACTTGGGAATATAGCCAATAGCCAGACATTCACTGCTCCTGTTTCCTATATACAAGTGTTTTTTCACTGGCCACAGCAGTTTGGTGGGATGAAGGAGTTATTGGAGTTACAAAACACAAAATAGCCCAGTAAATCCAGGTAAATACCTCATCCAGTGCGACCATAAAATGTACTTGTAGCAAAAAATAGGTGAGGCAACGCAAGTAGACAAACCAACAATTTATTCAATAGTTATTGAATTGTTGGCTTGTCTGCTGTTTGCGTTGCCTCACCTATTTTTTGTTACGAGTTATTGGAGTTATTTTAACTATAGGTTCAGTTCATTTTGTTACCACTTTTCTTTGCAGGTTTGGTTTTGCTTGCTGATCTGATGTTGTCAATTTTCATTTTATCCTTACATATGGGTTCAGTTCCAAGCACCTGAACCGACTTGACCATTACTACACCTCGCAGAAGCCAAAAACTCTTGAGGCTAACCCTTACCCGCAATGCTCCTTTCGCTGTTACCTCAGATGTCATTTGCCGCTTTTCGTGATATATGTGGTTGCCATTACTCTTGAGCAAGCTAAGTAAAAGTTTAAATTTCTTCTTGCATTTTGACTATTTAGTAGTCTTTCAGCTCCCTTACCTTATCCTATTAAATTATTGAACCTCTCCTGAACTTTTCCATACTTTTTTATCTTTCCTCTGTATTACATACATATTCTCGACTCTCATTGTTGATGATAGTTTTTTTTCTCTTATGTAACTTTCCTAGCTTTATAGTAATTTTTCTTCTTCTTTGTGTGTGTGTGTGTGTGTGTGTGGCTGGAGCAAGACATGGCTGATAAAACTAAACCCATTCTGGTTTTAAGAGATGCCAGAAATGTGGGCACAAAATACCTTTTTCTGATGCATACATACTTTGTGTGTACTGTTTAGGAACCATCCATCTTCAAGAGACCTGCTTGATATGCCATTCTGTTATTCACAGTGCTTTAGTAGAAAGAAAAAATAAATTAATCTTGAAGGGGCCTTATCACATCTGCTTTTAGCAAGGCCGTATCTCATTCTGAAAAAGAAAAAAGTAAAACTGAAGTGTCATCTGCTGCTTCCTCTTTCTCCACTAAATTCTTGGAGAAACGTAAGAAAAGGAGTGTGTCCGTTCTAACTTCTCCCTCAATACAGTCTTTAAAAAAGCTGAGGGCTTCTGTTCCTACAGTTTTTTTCATAACCGACAGATGTAGTACCAAAGATGTTGGTTTTCACACCTTCTTCAGAACCGAACCTACTGGATAAGAGAAAGTCTTCGACATCAGAAGTTTCTGGTGAGAGCATCTTGACCCATCGGCACCCCAGTTATCAGTGCAGACTTTTTCTTCAGTGCCGAGCACTTTGGCACCAAGCAAGCTGTTAACACTACCTAGAACTTCATACTCTCTCTTGTTTGTCCCCTTTCCAGATAAGCTGCCTTCACCCCTCCTGGAAATCCCAAAATCATCCACCAAAAGCCTAACTGAAGATGATGTGGAGAGACTGGTGAATAAGATACTCTGGGTGAGAGGATTGACAGGTTCCACTGTGGCTGCGGCACCCATGGGCTTGGGATCCGAGGTTTCCTTTACTCCTCCGGCACTTTGTCTTCTAACTTCAACTGAAGCTTTAGAGCCCATGGCTCAGATTTCCCTGGTGCAGAATGTATTGGAGCTGAAGATGTCACTGTCTTCAGACCTGATTCCTGCCCTGAGTTCTTCGGTTCAGTGGGAACCAAAGACCTACCAGAGTTGTATCTGTCCTGTTGGCTCCAAAGGGTAGAGTCCATTCCTGTTTTGTTGGAGCCTTCTCTGTGCCTTGGAGCCTTGGCACAGATGAGTTCAGCTTCGGGTATGGGAGGTGTTTCCTTGGAGCAGGGAGTGACCACAGTTCCGAGGCAGCCTTTCTCAGTTCCGGGCTCCCTTCCCTCTTCGGGTGGGCCAACTTTTGAGGCTATGGAGAGAGCCTTGACTGCAGCAGTTAGTCATTTGGCCCCTTCCACTTCAGAGCAGATATCCTTGCTTTTCCTTCCACCCAGATAGTCAACCAGTACCTCCACTGGATCAGTGGGGCCAAAATCGCAGGATTCACAGACAGGAATTCCCTCTTCTTCTGATACCTCCCCAGATCATCCCACTGTTAAGGTTTCTTCTGTGAAGAGAATGGATCCCCATGGTCAACCCCTGATGATGTCTCCTTTGGAGATATTCTGGAAGTCCCAAAATCCCTCTCCGGAGGAGTCAGTGTACCTGCAGGCATTTGGTACTCGAACATCTACCACTTGGGTGACTCTACTTACTAACAGGCTCGTTCAGTTGATCTCTCTGCAGGCATTGAAGACCCATGATACCATTGAACCTACCCCCGGCAGACCTTAAAAAATTCTGTCCACCCCTGAAGACAAACAGTTCTGGGCCAAAGGGTTAGCTATGCAGCCACAAAGAAGGAAATGGCTGAAGAGAGTTCCTCTGTCCATCCACCCAACAGAAAGTCTGCGGTGATGGATAGGTCTGGGAAGCAGGTCTATGCTTCATCAACCTTTGCCTTAAGGTCCTTGAATTTTTTTTGGCACACTTCACCAGACTTCTGAGGGATCTAGCCAAGGAGTAACTGTATACCCTCTCAGGAACTGTTTCTGAGAACATCCAAGAAGCGATGGCTCTCCAGCTGGCTACCCCGTAGTTTGTGTCCAGTTCGTCCATTAGGCTCATCGCTCATGCAGCTGAAGGGACCACTAGAGCAGCTGGTCCAGGCGTTGCCATTAGGAGACATGCCTGGATGCACCTATATGACTTTGTGGAGTCATTTAAGTCTTCATTCATCAATGCACCCTTTGACGGATCGCCCCTGTTTGTTTTAAAGGTTAGAGCAACTTTATCCAGGTGTGAGAAAGATGGAAAGACCCTTTCTGCTGTGGGTGTACATTTTTCCACTCCTCAATGACCATTCTCTAGAAATCAGAGAAGCAGTGGCAAAATGTGGTTCAAAAAGTCCCAAGGGTTTTTTCAGGATATATGTGGAGGTAGTTCCCCCAGGGGAGGGTGGGGGACTTCAATGAAAGACGGCACCCCTGCGGTAGATGCGGCCCGCAAAATCAGGGTTTCAGAGATTCTTTCTGTGGTAAACCCTACCACTACTCCTGAAAGGAGGCCTGATTGTCTTCCTCAGGAGGCAGTTAGGGGACGCTTTTCCCTGCACCAAAATGCCTGGATACAAATAACATCAAATGCTGCTTGGGTACAGTGGATCCAGAGGCTATACAATTCCCTTTTCTCTTCCTCTAACCATATGCAACAAATTCCCCAATGTTCCACCCAGTCAGAGAGAAAAAGCAGTTCTAGAAATCCAGAAACTGCTAGAAAAAGTCATCCAAGAAGTCCCACCAGACCAGTGTATGTCAAGAATTTATCCAAAATTCTTTTTAGTGCAAAAAGACAGATTTAGTGCGAAAAGACAGATTTTTGGATCTAAGTGTACTGAACGAATCACTTCACCAAACCAAATTCTGGATGGTCATGGTACAGTCCATTCTTCCGTTTTTGGAAAGACAGTTGGATGTGCTCAGTAGATCTTCAGGATGCGTATTACCATATAAAGATGGGCAAATGATCCAGAAGATTCTTTCGCTTCTGGCTGTGAGCCAATACTTTCAATTCAGAGTTCTGCCCTTTGGTCTCATCACAGCCCCAAGATGTTCACCAAGTGTAGGGCAGTAGTAGCAGTTCACTTGAGAATGCAGGCATATCAAGTGTTTCCATGTCTAGATTGGCTCATTACCGCTCTGAGCAGGCATCAGTTGATAGAAGCAAGAGACCATGTACTTCATGTTTGCTGTTATGTGAGAATAACTGTAAATGAAGAAAAATCGAAATTGACCCCAGCTCAGAATTTAGAGCTCATAGGAGCCCTTCTAAATACTCATACTTTCATAGCTTCTCTTCCCCCTGGGGGATTACAGAAAATCAGAGTTCAGGTACAGAAGCTAATCAGCAATAGAAAAGTAACAGATTGCCTAGTCCTTCAAGCACTGGGCTCCATGGCTGCAGCTATAACTCTAGTTCCTTTAGCAAGATACCACATGAAGGTACTACAATGGTTGCTAGCGTCTCAATGGCCAATGTTACACCAACCCATGTCAGACCTGGTTTTGATCACCAATCTTTGCAAAAACGTTTTAGCTTGGTGAATGCATTCTGTAGACATTCCTTTAGGCCATCCCTTAGTCCCATCACAACCCCAGGCCATGGTGACCACGGACACCTCCCAGATGTGATGGGGGTGGCATTATCTGGGCAAGACTGTCCAAGGCACTTGGTCTCCCACAGAGGCCGACTTGCATATCAGTGTGCTGGAGCTAAGGGCAGTGCTTTTAGCATTGCTTGCCTTTCAGATTGCTCTTCCTTCAGGAACAATTGCTATTTTAAATGGACAATATGTCAGTAGTTTGGTACATCAACAAACATGGAGAAACCAAATCCTATTCCCTTTGTCAAGAAGCTCTCAGAGTGTGGCAGTGGGTGATCTCTTCCTACCACTTTCTGATAGCAATGCACATTCCGTGTGATAATGGACAAACTAAGCATGTGTATTCTCCTGCCTCACAAGTGGCCTTTCATTGTATTTAGGCTATTCAAGTTTGATTTCACCATATCTTCCATGTAGCTAGTTGAGGGCACTTGATGTGGAGATCAAGAGGCATCAGCATCCTTTTTACTGTACGCTTTTCTTCTTTGGGCTTTAACATTTCTTGTAGTAGTTGGCTTTTTGGGTCTCTGATTCCTTGTCTTGCTGGCTTAGTTTAATCTCTCTATTCATTTTCTTTTTGACAGCAGCCAGGACTGGTTCCACACACTAGCCAACCATACTTGAAGTCTGTTGATTATCTATATAAAATTATTGGTACTATTCTGTGGAATTTCCCTGTAATGGTTCAGTTGACTGCTAGTTTGAATTTCCATTCACGTGATTCTCAGCTGGGGTGCCTTCTGTGTGGAGTCTGCATGTCCTCCATACGGTCACGTGGGTTTCCTTCGGGTGCTCCAGTTTCCTCCCACATTCCAAAGACATGCAATAGGTGGATTGGACCCTTTAAATTGGCCATAGGTGAAAGTGTGTGTGCGAGTGAATGGTATGAATTAACTACCGCAGCAGGGCTAGCTACCCGGCAGTGTATAAACCTTGGCTGGAAGTGATTGTCACTGCTGAAGTGACACCCTGACCCCATGTGTAAAATGGGAAAAGGGGTTGAGGATGGGATGTATGCAGATTCATCTGTTGACTCCCTTATGGTTTGCAAGTCTTTTTTTAATGTGGTAAATTTCATATCAGACCTTCTTTTAATGATCCTTTTCCACCATGGGATTTTTATGTTGTGTTAGGAAACCTCAACTTTTTGAAGCATTATTGCCCCTATGGAGTTAACGTACCGGGATACCTCATTTTAGTGACCATTACTTTTGACAAAAAATTTCTGAGTTGCTAGCTTTTGTCCTTAAGCCTTTTCACTTTCCATTCTACAAGGACAGAGTGCTGCTTAGAACAAATCCCTCCCTCATGCAGAAGTGGCTACAGAGTTTAATGTGAATTAGACAGTCTGCTTGTTTTTCTTCTGTAGTTGGATTTTCACAGACCTCTTGGATATTGCATTGCTAGGGTGAAGAAAATCAGGAAAAAAATGATCAATTTTTTTGCTTTCTTTATGCCTGAAAATACAGGCAAGCTGGTTTCCAAACTGCCCTGGGAAACTGTCTAGCTGTATTGCTTTCTGATAGGTCTATAGTAAATGACCCTTGGGGTCTATGGTCAGTGTATACTCAGCTACAGCAGTAGCCACCACAACAGCCTTCATCAAACATTTATCTCCACAGTGCTTTTCTGAGGCACTTCTTGAACATCTTCTACAGTTTCTCCAAGCTCTACCAATGGATATCCAGTCTAGAAGCAGGTCAGGACAGAGTTTTACAATAATTTTGAAGGATGTGTTATGACTTTCTCCTCCACATGGAGACCTACATTACCGGATTTGTACTTTTTCATGGCTAAGGATTAATATTTGAGCAGTGGTGCTTATGATGAATAGTTATGGAGGTAACTCACTATTGCAGTCAGTGTCTGAATAGAGGGATCAGTGCTGCAGTACAGGTCGCTCCCAGTCCCCTCTGGTTCTGGAGTGGAGATATTATGGCCATTCCTAGCATCTTAAGATTTAGGTATATGCTTAACCCACTAATTTTGCAAGTCCGACATAGGAAACTGTATACCTACAGTAAGTAGTGAAGGCCAGTCCTGGAAATAAACTCTGTAGGGGAGCACCCGCCTCATCAGGGCTTTATGAACAGGTGCAGGACCAGTGCACAAGTGTAGGGATAATCCTTGTGATATTTTGTTGACTAAGGACCAGGGTCATGATGTGACCTTAAGGCACACTGTCTAGCCACTTTTAGACAAAGAAGAGCTGAGAAGTTGTGCAGATATCTCCTTTTAAACCATATATTGCGCCAGCACATGGAGGAGAGGAGTATAGCTCATTGAGAATGTCTGCAAAGCTGTAGAAGGAAGACCAGAAGGACAGATATCCACCTTGCTGATCTGCTGTTGTCCTTTTCATTCTTCCTCAAACATGAGTTTGGATCCGATCCTCTGATCCGACTCTGCCACTTACTGCAGAGTTCAGCTTCAACTCTTGAGCTACTCCCTCTGCCTGTAATGCCTTAGTCCATCCCCATTACCTCAGATGTTGTTTGCCACCCTCGTGCCCTGAAGCAAGTTCCTCTCTCGAGCATTATTCAGTGATATTTTATGAGTTAACCTTTTTTCTTCACCATAAAAGTTTTTTCCTTAGCCGTTTTTTTGTGTGTGTCTATCCTCGGTCTTAGTCTCTTGCAGGGGTTAGGGCTTTGTATTGTGCATGCCCCTTTTATCTCCTTTAAATTACCATCATTGGTAAGTAATTCCTTTTCCTTTCCTTTCTTTCTTTCTGTATATATATAAAAAAAATCTTGTCTTTCTTGTCTCTCATTGCTTTGCTTCATTGGTATTATTGTTGCTGTTAGCTATCATGCTGGATAAACTGACAGGCTTTAAGTAATGCACTTCTTGTGGGCATAAAATCCCATATTTGGATGCCCACATTGAGTGAATATATTGCCTCGGAGCCAGCCACTTGGACCTCATTTGTGCTATCTACTCAGCTTTCAACCCAAGGGCTCTGGCTGATCGGTGCAACAAGTTAATTTTGAAAGGTGGTCTTCCTGCTACCTCTTCTCTATCTTGTGGAGCTCAAACCTCTGCCAAAATCACCCAGTCTGCTCCATTGGAGCACAGAAAATGCTCCCCGCAAAAGTCCCCCAGGTCTTTGAGCCACCTACCAAGAGCAGAAAAACATCGGAGTCAAAGACCAGTCTAATCCAAAGTCTTCATATCTGATTGTCATATCAGTCAGTCCTTACGGTGCCTTCCTTGGATCCTAGGTCCCTGGATCTGAAGCCTGGCAATTCACACAGAAGTCATACTCCAGAGTTTGTAATCAAACCCATATCACCTACTCTGTGATCTACTTGTTACAAACCCCTAAAAAACATTCAAGGCCACAATCCACTACATTTTCCAGAAGCTTATCAGAAGCTTATGTGAAAATTTATCGGAACTTAGATCCAGATGGGGCTGTTACCAGCTTTGTTCCCTGTCAGATCTGTGAGCCTTCCTGACTCCCAAATTTCTGCAGAAATCAAGCTGGCTGAAGAGCTTTGTTATCTTCATTGCCCCTTTCTGGCCTCGACAGGTATGGTTCCCTTTCTTATGGTCTCATCTTCGTTATCCTCCATGGATACTAGAGTAGACCCCGGATCTCCTCTTACACCCCTCAGGAATCAAACATCCTAACATTCATACCCTCAAATTATCTGCATGGTTTCTCCATTTCCAGTAATGGCTAGACAGCCCAGGCTCTCCTTCCCAGTACAGTCCATTATTTTGTCTTCACAAAAGGGCTACTAAGAAAGTTATAAGAGCAAGTGGAAAAGATTCTCCCTTTGAGCTTTGAAAAATGAGGTTGACCCTTTTACTGCTCCAGATTTTACAGTACTTTGGCAATTCGTTTTAAAGAAGGAGATAGTTTTTCTATAGTTAAACTACAAACAGCAGCTGTCTATAATTTTCATACAGGGGAAAGAAATTATTCTTTGGCTTCTTCAAAGTCATACAAAACATTTGTAAAAGACGTTTTTCTTCTCGTACCACCAATAAAAGGTACTTATCCCCCCTGGGGATCTGACCATTGTGATGCAAAGTCTAACACAGAGGCCTTTCGAACCATCAGCTAAACCTGATTTAAAATTCCTGTCATGGAAAACAGTATTCTTAGTAGCCATTACTTCAGCAAAGAGGCTATCTGAACTGCAGGCTCTTTCTTCAAAGACCCCTTGCATTATTTTCCATAAAGATAGGGTTTCCTTATGGACCACCATTCTTTTTTTTACCTAAAGTAGTTTCTAAATCTGTCATTAACCAATCCATTCATTACCAGTCTTCTTTCCAAATTTCTCAAAGGAGAATACATGCTTCATCTCCTGGATGTACACAGACAGTTATGTTTTATCTCGACAGGACAAAACAAATCAGAATATTAGATCAACTATTTGTTTCTTTCTCACTGAAAAGACTGGGCATCCCAGTTTCTGAAGTGTCTCTAGCTCAATGGATTACTAATTTGTATTGGATCTATTCTCAGAAAGGCATTCCCTTACCAAAGACACCCAAGGCACATTCAATCAGATCCATGGCTGCTTCATCCGCTTTTTGGTCTAGAACATCTGTAGATGTCTGTGCAGCTGCCAAATGATCCAATTCTTATACCTTTGCAACTCATTAGAAATTGGATCTTATTTCTAGAAAAAGGGCTGCCTTTGGTTCGGCAGTACTTCAGAATGTTCTTCCATAAGGGCCCACCCAAGGCCAAAGTAGCTGGGGACTCTGTCCTATGTGTTGAGGAAGAATGAAAAGTAGAACTTCAGATTTAAAAATGATGTACTCACCATAACTAGGCATGTCTATTGTCCATTTTCATTCTTCCTCAACTTCCCATCCTTCCATCTCCCGTTCTAAATCTAGAAGATCCTGTTGGATTGTTTAATGGAACTTTTTAGCTATGGATTTGAGCCCTTTTTCTTTTAGCTATTCCTTTTTCTTTTTAAATAAGGGGACTTTATGACAGCAAACGTGATCTGAGGTACCAGGGATTAGACTAAATCATGCCAGAGAGAGGAGCTCGAGAGTTGGATCTGAAGTCTGGAATATGCAGCTGAGTAGTGTCAGAACCCATGTGTTGGGGAAGAATGAAAATGGACAACACAGATGCCTAGTTATGGTGAGTATATAACTTTTAATTTCCCCACAGTTAAGGATTGATACCACGGCAGTGATCCCTCTTCTTGAAAATCTACTATTATGGAGATTTACTCGTGTAACTGGACTTTCTTCAGTTTTCTGGCTCCATTTATTTTATCGGTTTGCTTTTCTATATATCCATTTTCCTGTCTACTCTCTAATTATTTAATGTTTGTGGTGGCAAATTTGTGCAGTGGTTAGCATTGCTGCCTCACAGCACTTTGGCCGAAAGTATGGTTTCCATTTAGGGTGCTTTATTTATTTATTTATTTATCATTTGTTAACTGGGAAAGTCCGACTTGGAACAAAGTCAATTTTCAGCGGAGGTCCGGGGAGAAGGGCTCCAGATGCATGTCTTTGTAACGTGGGAGGAAACCGGAGCACCCGGAGGAAACCCACACGAACATAGGGAGTACATGCAGACTCCACACAGAAGGCACCCCAGCCGAGAATCGAACCGGAGAACCTCTTGCAGTGAGGCGACAATGCTACCGCTGCACCACTGCGCCATCCTTTCTTTGGGGAGTCTACAGGTTTTTCCTTTGTCCTTATTTTCTTCCTTCTGTTGAATGTGTGCACCTGTGTGTTTATACATATATGTGTGTGTGTGTGTGTGTGTGTGTGTGTGTGTGTGTGTGTGTGTGTGTGTGTGTGTGTGTGTGTGCTTGTGCTTGTTTATCCTGAGATGTAATGGTTTCCTGTCCAGTGTCAGGAAGTAATTTTCTGCCCTACACTTGTTGGTTTTGGTTTCCAGGATAGGCGTCTGTTCTGTATAACCAAGAATAGGATACATTGCGTGTGGTAAAGAATATTGTTAACTGAGGTAATGGAATGATCTAAAAAATGACCCATTTCAGCCAATGTCAGGGCTAAGATAGTTGTCAACAAAATAAAGACTGGACATACATAATTCACTGTAGAGGCAACTTAAGAGCAATATCAAATTTGGCAGTTATATTGCAGAGGAAAGTTAGCATGATGCCATAATCAAAAAGCCTTTAATATAACGCACATTATACAACAGACAGTGTAACAACACAGAAACCCTCTAAAATGAAGAAGTACAAATGCCCAAGATAAGGAAAAGAGTACAACACAGCTATATTATTTCATGCAGTAATGCAAGACTGAGGCTGTCAGACAAGTAAACACAAAATGCAAATATCTGGGCATGTATTTTCCTTTTGTTAATAGAATAGACCAGAGCTGTAGGATCTCATCTGATGAAAATGAATTTGGAATATATGTAGTAGTATTAAATTGTTAGGTTAAAGTAGTAAGAGAAACTGCATTCAGGAGGGTATGTGGTATTAGTATATTATATTAAACTACCAAGACAGTATTTTTACCTGGAGTTCTCTGTTTGCCTTACTTAATGTCATATTTATTTGGTTCTGTGTCACCTTGTAAGATTCCATTGGAAATTAATCTTGTACTGTTTTTCACCTATTCAGTTAGTTGCTGCCCCCCATCCTTTATCCCTCTCTCTAGGTCCTGTCTTTGTTTCCTGTGACCTTCTTCTGGTATTTGTTTTCTTTTGCATTACCCCCTTTTGATTCAGTAATCCATCATAAAATTCAGCAAATGTATATGCATTTCATTTGCAGCCCCTCCAGTCTTTGTATTGTTGTTTTCTACATCCACTTATGCAGTCTTTGTCACTCTTCATTAGTCTGCTTGTTAGCCTTGCATCTTACTTTCTCATTTTGCAACCATTACAGATTTCTGTTGCACCCTGTGTCATCCTACACTTTGTCCTGTCATTATTAATATTTACCTGCATCACTGTACGGTTTGCTGAAGGTGTAGCATGCAACCACTTATCATTTGTTGAAGTAGTGCTATTTTTGTAGTAAGTGATTTGTTTTTAACATAAGCATTCTCAAGCTCTTTCTTCTAGTTGAAGTTAGAAAGTGTAAAAGTAGGTTGAGGTATGTGATAGGCCTGATAGACTCCTTAGTTTCAGCTCTTCATGGCACACATCATCTGTAACATGTATATCAAGGTTTGATATTGATTACCTTGTGGTAGCCGAATGTGTATAAGTTAAACTGAACTGGTGGTAAATGGTTATCTCTTTTTTTTCCAGAGAGCTTTAGTTTCCTACTTTAGCTATACTAGCATTCAGTCTGTTTCATTTTAAACTCGCACATTTTGTCTTAGTGTGGTTGCTTAGATCACAATTGTTTTGCAGAATTCACCATCATCTTCATTTCCCAGAGTTTTGAGTGCATCTCCTCACAGAATGCCCCCTTTTTTGTTGCTTCCTTCCTTGCAGCTGATCATCAGCTGACACCAACTCCTCTCCTTATTCACTGGGTGACTCTCCTTATTCACTGGGTGACATGTCTTTAGGCTCAACCTAACCCATGGCTTGGGCTGGTGAGGAGATGAAGGATATTAGTACAGCTTCATGCTGCTGGGGAGTGTTCTCTAACCCTTTCCCACCCCACAACAGCCTTGCAAGCTCCTCATATGCTGCCTTCAGGAGGGGCACACATGCTTCTTCTCATGTGCAGCCTCCCAACCAAGCAGTATACCTCTTGCAATGCAGAGCTTGCTGAGCTCTTAACACTGTTATTATATCGAACCTAGACTGTCTCCTTCCCCCTAGGATGAGTGAGCTGGTATTGGCCTTTTACTGCCGTCTTTCCCCCTTCCGGTCCCTCCAGTACCCGTGCCTGTACTCGAACACAGGTCATTTGGGAAGTAGTAAGGGCTTTATTCCGCTACTTCACAGGACCAGCCTCACTGAGTACTACTTATCAAAAAAAGAAATGTAGAGTATCTGATGGTGGTTGACAGTATTAGTAGTCTGACACAGAGGCTTTGCAGCCATACTGATCTCCTTGAGGTTGTATATGTCCGAGAGATAAGTAAAGTGATCTGGTAAAATATAGTCCAGACTTGAATTTAGAACAAGCTGAGCACCTGCCTTTGGTCATAAATGCATTTCTTTGATTAAGTGGCAGATGTTAAGTTGTCTATCTCGCCTTCATTCTTGCTGGATGGGTTCGGAGCCGACCTCTGCTCCGACTCGGCCACTCTAAAAGCTCGAGAGTTGGTTCCACCGGCTCGAGGCTCCCCTTATATCCCACAATGCTAGGCGAGAGTTACCTCAGATCTCGTTTGCCGCTACAGCTTCGAGGTTGGTTTTTTCTACCGGTTCCTGATAAGTACTATTTCTTGGTGAAATCAGTCTTTAAAAACCCCTTTAATTTAATATATTTACTTAGTTTAGTGTAGTTAGAAAACTTTTTATACTTCCCAAAAAATTTTCCGTTTTTTCCTCAAGAACCTTAGGTTCTTCCCTTGGGCCTATTGGCCTTTCCTTCCCTAGTGGAGTGTGTGTGCATTATTTTATTAAAATTCTAGCACTGTTTTTTATTATAAGTTAATTTTGACAGGGTGTAACTAGTGTGTCTGTGTGCGTGTTTGTGTACACCTGTTCAAACAAAATGTCTAAAGAAGCAAAGGTCTCCGGATTCAAGAAGTGTGATGCGTGCTGTCAGAAAATGTCTCTGACAGACGCTCACACTTCTTGTGTCTATTGTCTGGGGCCTTTGCACCTGCAGGACTCCTGTGCTGTGTGCCATGGCTTCAGCCCCAGGGTCCTGCAGGAAAGAAAGAATAAATTGATTCTTAGAGGCTTACTCAAGCCAGAGGATTCCCTGTCTGTTTCAACAGGGAAGCCCTCTAAGGCATCTAGGTCTTCGGCTCCGGCTACTGAGCCGAGACCTAAGGTTTCTCAACCTTTGCCTTCATCGGCTCCGGCTGGAGCCGATAAGTCTCAGTCCACAGTTTCTGTGGCCCCCTCGGCTCGGCCGGAGCCGAGGTAGTAGAAGTTCCCGTGTCGGCTCCGACCAGACCTTCGGAGCCGACAACTAGGAAGAGGTCCAGGTCACCATCTCTTGGCTTCCTTCATTCGGCTCCAGGATCTCCCCTGCTGTCTGAACGGAGCCAAAGATCTCACTCCTCTAGGTCATCGAGGCTATCGGATCATGACCTTCAGAGGGTAGTGAGTCGACTACTTAAGTCCGAGGCACTGGCCCAGATGCTTCAGAGCCCGACTCATCAGTCGATGCCTGCCCCGGTCCTTCAACATATTCCTCCTTCGACTCTCTTGAGCTCGGAGCCGGGTCGTGTCGGAACCGAGACTGTGGTTGCGTCGGAGCCGATACAATTGTCTTCGGCTCCGTCGTCGGCTCCGTTTTCTTCTTTGGAAGAATCTCGGCGCCGGACTTCCCTCGTCGGCTCCGAGGGGGTGAGTGGCATCGGACCCTTGTCCAACCCCCCTCTCCCTCTCGGTGCTTCGGCGCTGGTGAGTTCGGCTCCGACATCGGCCTCGCAGCCATCACTGTCGGTGCCGAGGGGGGTTCTTAGCTTCTCGGAGCGGGGACCTTTGGCTCTGCCTGACAGGGGTGCGTTCGAGGTCATGCGGAGTGTGTTAGAGCCTGGCTCTACTCCACAGTCGGCTCCGTCCGCCCCTCCCTCTATGGTGCCTCAGGCTAAGTTGACTCACTCCCTCATCCCGGACCGCAGAGAGCCAGCTCCTCAGGAAACCCCTGTGGGGATTTCATCCTCTTCCGAGGCCTCTCCTGACTTGGCAGAAGAGCCCCCTCGGAAGAGGAAGTGTAAGAGGAAACACATTGACTCACCTGAGTCCATCACGTCAGACACAGATTTGGATGATTCTGAGGGTTCCCCGTTCCCCTTCTGAAGATGTCTCTTTTGCAGACATTCTGGAGATCCTGAAACAGAGGGGAAATTGGCCAGCCCTCAACCCTTCGGAGGACGAATCTGTGTATCTTGAGGCGTTTGGCTCTCGTCCTTCCACCTCCTGGGTGTCCCCCTTGACCCCCTCATGCAGGTGGTTGCTAAGAAGGCATGGACGGCTCCTGATTCAGTGGACCCCACTCCCAGGAGACCCTCTAAGTTCATAACAGCTCCAGCAGACAAACAATTTTAACAAAAGGAGTTTCTGTGGATGCTATGGTGGTAGCTGCTGCCACTAAGAAGGAGCTAGCTGATCCTTCAGTACCTGTCCATCCACCTAACAAGGAATCTAGGTCCATGGATAGGTGCGGAAGCGGATGTTCTCTTCAGCGACATTTACCATGCGTCGCTGAACTACTTGTGCCATTTTACTGTCTTCAAAGGGACTTGATCAAGGAAGCGAGTGAAATGTTAAAGGACCCTACAGCTGCGGGTTTCCAAGATAAGATGAACACGCAGCTGGCTACCCTTAATTCCATAACCAACTCCTCCATGCGCCTTCTTTCTTACGCGGCTGATGGAGCGAGCAGAGCCGCAGGAACAGGTGTGGCCTTACGTAGGCATGCCTGGATGCGGCTATGCAATTTTGCGGACCCCTTCAAGACGTCTTTCACGAACTCCCCGTTTGATGGATCATCCCTCTTTGGTCCTCAAGTGAAAGAAACCTTGACTAGGTGCGAGACTGATGGCAAGACCCTTTCTGCCGTCGGAGTCCGTTTTTCTACTCCTTCCAGGCCTTACCCCAAAGGCCAGAAAGGTGGAAAGATGTGGTTTCGTAAACAATCTCAAGGGACTTCGCCTGACACACAGAGTCGTTTTCCCGCCAGAGGCAGAGGCGGGAATAACAATGGTAGACGTCGCCCTAGGGGCAGGGGGGGTCCGCAGAACCAGGGCAATCGGGAAGCCTTCCCTGACAAGCCCTTTCAGCATCCCTGAGGTGTTGCCCGACTGCCCGTCTTCGGAGGCAGTCGGGGGAAGATTGTCACTGTACCCAGAAGCCTGGCTATCCCTGACTCAAGACAAATGGGTACAGTCCATCATTTCCGAAGGCTATTCTATCCCCTTTCTTCACTTTCCAAAGCAGTCAAAAAAATCCCTTCCAGATGTTCCACCCGCTCAAAGGGATTTAGCAGTTTTGGAAATTTCAAAACTGCTTGCAAAAAGAGCAATTCAGCCAGTTCCAGCAGACCAGCAAGGATCCGGAATCTACTCAAGGTTCTTTTTAGTTCCAAAGAAAACAGGGGACTGGAGACCAATTTTGGATCTCAGCGTCTTGAACAAATCAGTCAAGAAAACAAGATTTCGGATGGTCAAGCTGCAATCCATCCTTCCCCTTTTGGGCAAAGGAAACTGGATGTGCTCTATAGACCTTCGGGATGCGTACTATCACATAAAGATGAACAGACGCTCCAGAAGATTCCTCCGCTTCAGGCTGGGAACCAGTCATTTTCAGTTCAGGGCCCTGCCCTTTGGTCTCACCACTGCCCCCCGGGTGTTTACCAAATGCATGGCAGTGGTAGCTTCTCATCTGAGACGACAAGGATTCCAGGTGTTTCCATATTTGGACGACTGGCTCCTTACAGCTCCCACCAAGCATCTCCTTCTGATGGCCAGAGATTACACTTTTCGCGTTTGTCAAAAGCTGGGTATTTCAATAAATTGCGAAAAGTCTGTTTTGTCGCCTTGTCATACTATTACCTACATAGGCGCAAACCTAGATACAATAAACATGTCTGCAAGGCTAACACATCAGAGAATATCAGACATTCACAAATTGGTATCACTCCTTCTCAGCAACAACAGAATCAAAGCCAGGTTAGTTCTAAAGGTGTTGGGAATTATGGCAGCGGCCATACCTCTGCTTCCATTAGCCAGATACCACATGCGGATCCTTCAGTGGATGCTTTTTACTCAATGGTCATACCAGGAGCTTCCAATGTCTCACACCATTGTGATCACGCAAGCGTGCAAAAAACATCTCATGTGGTGGATGTCTTCCCCCCAGCTCCTGTCGGAAGACCCTTTGTTCCACCTCCTCCGGTTGCTACTCTGACAACGGATGCCTCCCTGATCGGGTGGGGGGGGCATTATCAGGGCAGGACAGTCCAGGGCACATGGCAATCAAACGAATGCCACTTGCACATAAATGTTCTGGAGATGAGAGCAGTGCTTTTAGCGTTGCAAGCCCTTCAAGACTCTCTTCCCTTGGGAACAATTGCAATCCAGACAGACAATATGTCTGTAGTGTGGTACATCAACAAACAAGGCGGAACCAGATCATACCCCCTGTGTCGAGAAGCACTCAGACTGTGGCAATGGGCGATTTCTTCTCAGCGGTTTCTGATAGCAACACATATCCCCGGGAAGTCCAATCATATTGCGGACAAGTTGAGCAGAGCTATACTCATGCCTCACGAGTGGTCTCTGAAAGACTCTGTAGTGAGAGAAATTTTTCTCAAGTGGGGTCAGCCTTGCTGCGATCTTTTTGCTACTCCCCAAAACAGCAAGTGCAGAGAATATTTCACTCTATTCCCTTTACCAGGCCAACCCAGCAGAGACGCTCTAGTCCAAGTTTGGCCCCGGGGACTTCTGTATGCATTTCCTCCTTTCCCACTGATCTCTCAAGTAATACAGAAAGCTATCGCTCAGAAGGCCTCATTGATCCTCATTGCTCCTTACTGGCCTCGACAAGTGTGGTTCCCCTTTCTACATCGTTTTCTCTTGGAGCGACCGTGGAATCTGGACCTAGTTCCAGATCTTTTGATCCATCAGTCGGGTCAGTTTCATCGCTCCCTCCCTTCTCTGAACCTCACTGCTTGGTTCCTCCAGTTCCAACCTTAGCCAGGCTTCCTCAATTATCTCACTCTGTTAGAGATATATTGATAGCTTCCCATAAATCTTCCACTCGCAAGATTTATTTGAGTAAGTGGAAACGCTTCTCATTTTGGGCTCAAGGAAAGGACATAGACCCTTTCACCGCTTCCATCCAACTAGTTCTTGATTTTCTAGCTGAACTCTTCCATGCAGGTTCATCTCCCTCTACACTTAAAGTTCAATTGGCAGCTATTTCTAATTTTCATGTGGGTATTTCTGAATCTGCCCTAATGTCCCACAAACTCTGCAAAGCCTTTTTGAAAGGAGTTTTTCCTTCTCAGACCTCCTATAAGAAATCCTCCTTCTCCTTGGGACCTAAATTTAGTTCTTGCTTCTTTGATTCTTCCCCCTTTCGAACCTGCAGCTTCCTGTTCTTTAAAATTATTGTCATGGAAAACTCTTTTTCTGGTAGCTATTACATCCGCTAGAAGAGTTTCAGAACTTCAAGCACTCAGCTGTCGTCCTCCTTATCTTTTGTTTCATAAGGACAGAGTATCCTTACGAACTAACCCGTCCTTTTTGCCTAAAGTGGTATCGGCATCAAATCTGAATCAATCCATTGATCTACCAGTCTTTTTTCCAGAATACTCCAATAGGTCTGACAAAAATTACACTGCCTGGATGTTCACCGTCAATTGAGGTACTACTTGGATAGAACTAAACAGTTCAGAAAATCTGATCAGCTGTTTGTCTCCTATGCGGAGAGCAGAAAGGGACTTTCAGTTTCAAAGGTATCATTATCCAGATGGCTAACATCATTGATTTCCCTTGTATATGAGATTAGACATCAAAAGCTGCCTGATAAACCTAAGGCCCATTCCACCAGAGCTTTGGCTACTTCTTTAGCTTTCCAAGACAGACTGCCTATTGACACCATTTGTGCAGCGGCTACTCCTCACACTTTCATTTCTCATTATAAGTTGGATTTAGCTTCTAGGCATAGAGCTAACTTTGGTTCCACTGATGTTCTTCATCCCACATTGCTGCAGTCCTAACACTTGGGTAGTCCGCTGTCCCAGTCGGCCCGAATACCAAAGTATAAGGCTGACGTCGGTCAGGGCGCATTAGTCTGACGTCAGGACGTCAGGGTACAAATGCGCATGACCGACGTCATATCCTCAGTCTTTTTTGCCGCATGGTCCGATGCAGAAGCAGTTTTGCAAGTGCAGGTTGGCGTTCTGAGATTTTCCGAAGTCGGAGTTTCAGACCGAATCCAAGTTGGCTAAGTACCCGTTGGAATATTTTGGTTTTTCTTGCCTCAGTATTTTACCGGATGTCAGAAAAGTGAATAACTGTATTTCTTGTGGGAAACAGATACCTCATAGGGATTACCATACCTTGTGTATACCTTGCTTAGGGCCTGAGCACGACGTTGTTGGCTGTCGCTCTTGTGCTAGATTTAACAAACGCACGATAAAGAGAAGATTAGATTGTGCTAGGTTAGTTTTTGGGAAGCGGTGTAATTATAAAATGCCGTCGGATGCTCCGACGCCCGCTTCAAAAAAGCGCAAGGACAGAACAGCAAAGCCTAGGCTGGAAGAACCGTCTGCACGGACGCCGGTTCTTTAGAGGGCTCGGTGGAGCCAGAGGTTCAGCCAGAAATTTCTTTGGAATCCCAGGGAGAGACTTTATTACTACAAGATGTGACCTCTCAGGAGGTAGGCCAGGCGGAAGGGGCTTCTCAGGTAGCTGTTCTTCCCTCCCTTCCTAAGGTGGTTAGGCCCTCCCTGCTGTTTCCAAGGCTTCTCCCAGGGGCAGGCCAGGTTTGGTTTCAGGTGTTACCCCTAGTTCTTCAGGGTCTGTACCTAAGAAGCATATGCTTAAGATGGCAGAAGATTTGATTACAATGATTAGAGGTTCTATGCCCCTCCTGATAAGAGGCCTAGGGTGGAACCTGAGCTTGGGAGTTTTGAGCAGTGTTCGGATGCTTCTGAGTCTTCGGCTGAAGACTTGCAGGAGTATTCTCCTTACTCTGATTCTGATGTGGATGATTCTACTCCTTCTGCTTCTCCTCCTGAGGATTTTTCATTTTCAGAGACTCTTCATTCCATGAGGGAGCATTTTAAATGGGAAGGTCAGGATTTCTCTGATTCCAGGAAAAGGCTTAGGGAATTTTTGTTTCTACCCCAGCATAGGCCTTTAGCTATACCTCCTGTTCTAGATGTGGTGGAGGATGTTTTTGCAGAGGCTTCTCTGAACCCTGATTCTTTGCCTCCTGCTCCAGTTAAACCGGATAGATATTATAGGGTGCCTGAAGCTCATAAGTATCTTTTTAAGAGTCCTAGGGCAGACCCCGAAACTGTTTCACAGGGGCCTAAAGGTGTTAAGGCTTCTGTTGTTAAAAATCCTGTTCCTCCGGATAAAGAGGCAAGGGCTTTGGATAGATGGGGAAAGAAAGTGTATACTTCTTCCACTTTGGCCATGAGAGCTTTGAATTGCCAGTTTCACATGTTGAAATATCAAAATTATCTCCTTTCACAATTAAAGTCTAAGGTAGATGCTTTGGCGGAAGGTATTGAGTGTAAAGAGTTGCAGGATTTAGTTCATGTTTCTGAACAGGTGGGTAAGCATTCTTTGCAATGTGGTTTTGATGCTGTGCAGGCCTCTTCGAGGGTGGCTGCCACTGGTTCGGTTCTTCGAGGCACGCCTGGCTGAGGGATCAGAATTTAGCTGAGCATGTGAAGACAAGGATTTTAGATGCTCCTTTACAATCTGATGTGTTGTTTGGTTCGCCTGTGGAAGCAGTTCTAAAGAAAATGGAAGACAAGGCTAAGTCTATGCAGACTGTTAAAGTTTTTTTGCAGGTTCAGCCTCCAAGTTTAGTAGAAATTGGCCTACCAAGGGGTGGACATATCCTGCTTATGATTCCCAGTCTAGGCGTAGGTCTAGGCGTGGTAGGGCAGAGCTCAAGGTTCTTTTAGGCCTAGAACAGGAGTTCACCTGCTCAGTCTTCTGGTGAGGGCAGGGGTCAGTCCTTTCGTAAACAGACCCAATGACCTGCCTTTTCAGCTGCCAGAATCTTCTCGTCTGGCAGCACCTTTGGGAGGAAGGTTGGCACTCTTCAAAGAAAACTGGAGTTTAATTACCCAAGACAGATGGGTATTGGATATCATTCACCACGGTTACAGGTTTTATTTCCATACCTTGCCTCCTTTCAAAGGCATGCCAGACATTCCTCCTCAACAAAGGAAAGAGGCTCACAGGCAAATTTCTCTGTTGCTCCAAATAGGGGCCATTCAGCCGGTTCCTGTGCCAGAAAGGGGCCTAGGATTTTATTCTCCCTGTTCCTAGTACCAAAAAGGGGAACACGTGGAGACCAATTTTGGATCTGTCTATCCTCAACACTTATCTGGACATTCCCAAGTTCAAAATGTTGACGTTACAACAGCTTTTACCTATGCTGGGCAAAGATCACTGGATGGTAACTTTGGATCTCAAGGAAGCGTACCTTCATGTTCCTATCAGACTAATTTGCAGGAAGTATCTGCGTTTTCGAGCTGGGAATTCTCATTATCAGTTCTCTGCATTGCCCTTTGGCTTATCTACTGCGCCCTGAGTATTCACAAAGGTTCTGGCTCCAGTGATAGCTTTCTTCAGGCTAAAAGGAATACAAATCTATCCTTATTTGGACGACTGCCTGCTTCTGGCTCAAGGAAAGGACGTGCTTCTTCAGCATTTGGAATATGTGATAGCAGTGCTAAGATGCCTAGGGTATTCTGTGAACGAAATAAAGTCCAGTCTAGTACCCTCTCAAGACATGTGCTTTCTGGGCGTGAGACTGAATACAGCATCCCAGATGGCCTTTTAACCCCGGACAAACAAAAGAATCTTTCTCTTTACTTCCATCAACTATCTCATCAGTCCGGGCTGACTGCAAGGACAGTCCTTCAAGCCTTAGGGTTCATGGCATCTTGTATTCTGGTACTTCCCAATGCCAAACTGCATATGAGGAAGCTACAATGGTATCTCAAAATGTATGGACACAGCACTGCCAGGATTTGGACACTGTCATTCAAATAATACCTTGCATTCAAAAGGAATTTTTGTGGTGGGCTCAGGAATGTCACCTAAACAAGGGACTCTCTGTGACCCGGCCAGAGGCGAGTCAGATTCTAACGACAGATGCCTCAGACACAGCTTGGGGAGCTCATCTGAATGGAAAGTGGATACAAGACAAGTGGCCTGCCAGACTGCAGCATCTACATATCAACATGAAAGAGATGTTAGCAGTCCAGTTTGCATTACTGGCTTTCAAGGATTTACTTCTTCCAGGGCAGGTGTTGATTCTAACAGACAACACAACTGTCATGTGGTACATCAACAAACAAGGGGGAACACATTCTTATCCTCTATGCAGGCAAGCAATGATTTTGTGGGAGACTGCATTAAGCTTGCAACTGAATCTTCAAGCAAGGTTTCTGCCAGGAGCACAGAACTCCTTAGCAGATGTGTTAAGCAGGCAAATCATGGATCCCCACGAGTGGAAACTGGATCTTCATGTATTTCAGACATTGACAGTGTCCTGGGGAACTCCAGACATAGATCTGTTCGCTTCTCCACTAAACCACCAGCTGCCAAAGTTTTGCACGAAAAGGTTTCATCACACAGCCTGGAAAGTGGATGCTCTTTCTTTCAGTTGGGAAAATCTTCATGTGTATGCTTTTCTACCTCTGCCTCTCCTCCCAAAGGTACTCCTAAAGGTCAGACAGGACAAGCCAAGGATGATTTTAATAGCTCCAGATTGGCCTCGGCAGCACTGGTACCCGTTGCTGACGAGTCTGGTAAGGAAGCCTCCATGGCCCTTACCTTTGATTCCACACCTATTGTCTCAGAAGGACGGGCATCTACTCAATGTCAAGCTTCACTCTCTTCATCTAGCAGCCTGGCATATTCTGTTTTGAACCATAGTAGGTCTCAGCTTCCTCAACAAGTTCTGAATGTGATTATGGAAGCCAGAAGACCTAGTACAAGGAAAGTGTACGCAGGGAAATGGAAGAGATTTTTATTTTGGTGTGCAGCAAAGGATTTGGATGTTTCTGAGCCAAATTTAAGTGTGGCTCTTCAATATCTTACTGAGTTATTGGACAAAGGTTTGTCTTTCTCTTCCATTAAGATTCATGCTGCAGCAATTTCAGCTCACTATGATTGTGACCCACCATTGTTTTCTCATCCTTTGTTTAAGCAATTTCTTAGAGGGCCAAAGGATATAAGACCCCACGTGAGCTCCTACTCCTGCTTGGGACCTCAATTTTGTGTTGGAGAAACTTACTCTACAACCTTTTGAGCCTGCGGCTACTGCTGAATTGAAATACTTGTCATGGAAGACTGCTTTTTTGTTGGCCATTACTTCTGCAAGAAGGGTTTCTGAATTGCAGGCCCTTATGGGGGTTGAGCCTTTTTTGATTTTCCATAAGGATAGGGTATCATTACGTACTAATCCTTCCTTTATGCCTAAGGTGGTCTCTAGTGTGGCTTTAAACCAAACTATTCATTTGCCCACTTTTTATGCAGATCCCCAAAATAAAGGGGAAAAGATTTTGCACACTTTAGATGTACACAGGCAGTTGCGTTATTATTTAAGCAGGACTAAGGATTTTAGGCAGTCTCAGCAGTTGTTTGTTTCTTTTGCTTTGAGTTCTCAGGGCAAGCCTGTGTCAAAACAAACTATTTCTAAGTGGATTGGGTTTTGCATTGCATTTTGTTATTCCCATCATGGCAAGGAGATTCCAGCTGGGATCAGGCCTCATTCCACTAGGGCTACTGCCACTTCAACAGCATCTCTAAGGGGTGGCAACTAAGGATATTTTGGAGGCAGCTACTTGGAGTTCAGTGCATACTTTCTCTAAGCATTACCACCTTCCTCTCTACTCTAAATCTAGGGCTGGTTTTGCCACGGCTATTTTGCAGGGCATGTTGACAGCTCCAGCTTCTTTATGATTTGCCAGCCTCCCTTACCTCTGCTTTGGGATTCTACCCAAGTGTTAGGACTGCAGCAATGTGGGATGAAGAACATAGTACAGTTTTGTACCTACCATAAATGTAGATGTTCAAGATCCACATTGCTGCAGTCCAATTTACCTCCCTCCTTCCCCTCTGGGTTTAGGGGTGGTTGTATAGGTGGGGTTGTACTTTTGTAAATTGTATATATTGTATATATATTTGGTACAGGAGTGTTTGGTGTTTTTTGGTTTTGGCCTTATCTTTTTAGGGTCTTCTGACATCTGGGGCAAGAAAAGACTGAGGATATGACGTCGGTCATGCGCATTTGTACCCTGACGTCCTGACGTCAGACTAATGCGCCCTGACCGACGTCAGCCTTATACTTTGATATTCGGGCCGACTGGGACAGCGGACTACCCAAGTGTTAGGACTGCAGCAATATGGATCTTCGAACATCTACATTTATGGTAGGTACAAAACTGTACTTTCTCAGGAGTCTGTTCCGTTAGGCCACCCGGGACAAGGTGCTAGGGACGCGGTCCCATCCAGCAAGAATGAAGGCGAGATAGACAACTTAACATATAGAAGTTATGTTCTTACCATAACGTTCCATGTTAGTTGTCTTCTTCTCGCCTTCTTCTTGCGTCCCACCCTCCTTCCCCCTGGCCTGGACAGACCTAGAGGAGTTGTGATTGTGACCTCTCTTTCTACCACCTCTTTCTTAAGACATATGCTGTTGGGCATATTTCCTGGGTCAGGATGTAGGTCACCCTTCTTTCTTCCTGTTGTTAGAGGTGGACTCTGTTTATAGTTATACTGTTACTATATAAGCTGGGGTTAGCTTACAAATGAGATTTGAGGTAACTCTCGCCTAGCATTGTGGGATATAAGGGGAGCCTCGAGCCGGTGGAACCAACTCTCGAGCTTTTAGAGTGGCCGAGTCGGAGCCGAGGTCGGCTCCGAACCCATCCAGCAAGAAGAAGGCGAGAAGAAGACAACTAACATGGAACGTTATGGTAAGAACATAACTTCTATTTCTTGTTGATGCAACAGTAGATTGTCTTAGAATGAAATATGTTATGAGCCAGAGTTTACCTTTTTGTTCTAAAGAAAAGAACTAGAAATATATTCTGTATGGCTAGTCCAAGTATATTTTTTGGTCAGGTTAAATGAAGAGTAAGTGCTCTTTGGTTTCTTTTTGCATTTCAGTTTACTAGCAAAACTGAAACAGTACTTTACTTTTTGTTATTTACAGATTAATCCAAGATCACAGTGAAGGTAGTAGCATGCATAATCAGGCCTTACAAAGTTTGCAGGAGCGAGTGCGTGAAGTTGAATCAACACTTAAACGAGAGCAAGAGAGCTATAGACAGATGCAGGTAAGACAGTCCACCTCCTGAAATAGAAATTCAAAAATAAATATGTGATATAGACTTCATTAAAAGTTTGATTATTGGACTTTTACACAGTGAAATAAAACTCTGAGCTGTTTAATAAGCACAAAAGGTGAGTGAAGTATGTTACCGAAACTGTGCACTGGAATTGCGGTCATACAGCAACTTTTTAGACGCAGTTGCATGTTCTGAACTGCTGCAGAATATATGGCTAGTTATGGATGTTCTTCATCTCACATTGCTGCAGTCCTTACACTTGGGTAGTCCGCTGTCCTCGGTCGGCCCGAATATCAAAGTATAAGGCTGACGTCGGTCAAGGCGCATTAGACTGACATCAGGACGTCAGGGTACAAATGCGCATGACCGACGTCATATCCTCAGTCTTTTTTGCCGCATGGTCCGATGCAGAAGCAGCGTTGCAAGTGCCGTTCGGCGTTCTGAAATTTTTCGAATTCGGAGTTTCAGACCGAGTCAAAGTTGGCTAAGTACCCCGTTGGGGAATATTTTAGTTTTTTCTTGCCTCAGTGGTTTACCGGATGTCAGAAAAAGTGAATAACTGTATTTCTTGTGGGAAACAGATACCGCATAGAGATTATCATACTTTGTGTATTCCTTGTTTAGGGCCTGAGCACGACGTTGTTGGGTGTCGCCTTTGTGCTAGATTCAATAAGCGCACTATTAAGAGAAGGTTAGATTGTGCCAGGTTAGTCTTCGGGAAGCGGTGCAATTATAATATGCCGTCGGATGCTCCGACGCCCGCTTCTTCGAAGAAGCGCAAGGATAAAGCAGCTAAGCCCAGGCAAGAAGAGTCGTCCGTTCCGGACGCCGGTTCGTTAGAGGTGTCGGTGGAGCCGGCGGTTCTGCCGGAGGTTTCTCTGGAGTCCCAGGGGGAAACTTTGTTATTGCAGGATGTGGCCTCTCAGGAGGCAGGTCAGGCTGAAGGGGCTTCTCAGGTTACTGTTCTCTCCTCCCTTCCTAGGGTGGTTAGGCCCTCTCCTTCTGTTTCCAAGGCTTCTCCCAGAGGCAGGCCAGGTTTAGCTTCAGTTGGTGTCACTCCTAGTTCTTCAGGATCTGTGCCCAAGAAGCATATGCTTAAAATGGCAGAAGATTTGATTACTTTGATTAGAGGTTCTTTGCCCCCTCCTGATAAGAGACCTAGGGTGGAACCTGAGTTGGGGAGTTTTGAGCAGGCTTCGGATGTTTCAGAGTCTTGCTGAAGACTTGCAGGAGTATTCTCCTTATTCTGATTCTGATGTGGATGATTCTACTCCTTCTGCTTCTCCTCCTGAGGATTTTTCTTTTCAGAGACTCTTCATTCCATGAGGGAGCATTTTAAGTGGGAAGGTCAGGACTTCTCTGATTCCAGGAAAAGGCTTAGGGAATTTTGTTTTACCCCAGCATAGGCCTTTGGCTATACCTCCTGTTCTGGATGTTGTGGAAGATGTGTTTGCAGAGGCTTCTCTTAATCCTGATTCTTTGCCTCCTGCTCCTGTTAAACCGGATAGGTATTACAGGGTGCCTGAAGCTCATAAGTATCTTTTTAAGAGTCCTAGGGCGGACCCAGAAACTGTTAGTCAGGGGCCTAAGGGTGTTAAGGCTTCTGTTGTTAAAAATCTGGTTCCTCCAGATAAAGAGGCCAGGGCTTTGGATAGATGGGGAAAGAAAGTCTATACTTCTTCCACCCTAGCTATGAGGGCTTTGATTTGCCAGTTTCACATGTTGAAATACCAAAACTATCTACTTTCTCAATTGAAGTCTAAGGTAGATGCTCTGGCGGAAGGTATTGAGTGTAAAGAGTTACAAGATTTAGTACATGTTTCTGAACAGGTGGGTAAGCATTCTTTGCAATGTGGTTTTGATGCTGTACAGGCCTCGTCTAGGGTGGCTGCCACTGGGTCAGTTCTTCGCAGGCACGCCTGGTTGAGGGATCAGAATTTATCTGACCATGTTAAGACAAGGATTTTAGATGCACCTTTACAATCTGATGTGTTGTTTGGTTCGCCTGTTGAGGCAGTCTTAAAGAAAATGGAAGACAAGGCTAAGTCTATGCAGACTGTTAAAGATTTTTTGCAGGTTCAGCCTCCAAAGTTTAGTAGAAATTGGCCTACCAAGGGGTGGACGTATCCTTCTTATGATTCCCAGTCCTAGGGGTAGATCTAGACGTGGTAGGGGCAGAGCTCAGGGCTCTTTCAGGCCTAGAACAGGGAGTTCACCTGCACAGTCTTCGGGTGAGGGCAGGGGTCAGTCCTTTCGTAAACAGACCCAATGACCTACCTTTTCAGCTGCCAGAGCCTTCTCGTCTGGCAGCACCTTTGGGAGGACGGTTGGCACTTTTCAAGGAAAATTGGAGTTTAATTACCCAAGACAGATGGGTATTGGATATCATACACCAAGGTTACAGGTTTTATTTCCATACCTTGCCTCCTTTCAAAGGCATGCCAGACGTTCCTCCTCAGCAAAGAATAGAGGCTCACAAACAAATTTCTCTGCTGCTTCAAATAGGGGCCATTCAGCCGGTACCTATGCCAGTAGTGGGCCTAGGTTTTTATTCTCGCCTGTTCCTAGTACCAAAGAAGGGGAACACGTGGAGACCAATTTTGGATTTATCTATCCTCAACACTTATCTGGACATTCCCAAGTTCAAAATGTTGACGTTACAACAGCTTTTACCTCTGCTGGGCAAAGATCATTGGATGGTAACTTTGGATCTCAAGGAGGCTTACCTTCATGTTCCTATCAGACTGAGTTGCAGAAAGTATCTGCGTTTTCGGGCTGGGACTTCTCATTATCAGTTCTCTGCATTACCCTTTGGCTTATCTACTGCGCCCAGAGTGTTCCCGAAAGTTCTGGCTCCAGTGATAGCTTTCTTCAGGCAAAAGGAATTCAGATCTATCCTTATTTGGACGATTGCCTGATTCTGGCTCAAGGAAGGGACGAGCTTCTTCATCATTTGGAATATGTGATAGCAGTGCTAAGATGCCTGGGGTATTCTGTGAACGAAATAAAGTCCAGTCTAGTACCCTCTCAGGACATGTGCTTTCTGGGTGTAGGACTGAATACAGCATCCCAGATGGCCTTTTTGACCCCGGACAAACAAAAGAATCTTTCCCTTTACTTTCATCAATTGTCTCATCAGTCCAGGCTGACTGCAAGGACAGTCCTTCAAGCCTTGGGGTTCATGGCATCTTGTATTCTGGTGCTTCCCAATGCCAAACTGCATATGAGGAAGCTACAATGGTATCTCAAAAATGTATGGACTCAGCACTGCCAGGATCTGGACACTGTCATTCAGATAATACCTTGCATTCAAAAGGAGTTTTTGTGGTGGGCTCAGGAATGTCACCTAAACAAGGGACTCTCTGTGACCCGGCCAGAGGCGAGTCAGATTCTAACGACAGATGCCTCAGACAAAGCTTGGGGAGCTCATCTAAATGGAAAGTGGATACAAGACAAGTGGCCTGCCAGACTACAACATCTACATATCAACTTGAAGGAGATGTTAGCAGTCCAGTTTGCATTAATAGCTTTCAAGGATTTACTTCTTCCAGGGCAGGTGTTGATTCTAACAGACAACACAACTGTCATGTGGTACATCAACAAGCAAGGGGAACATTCTTATCCTCTATGCAGGCAAGCAATGATTTTGTGGGAGACTGCTCTCAGTTTACAGCTAAATCTTCAGGCAAGGTTTCTGCCGGGAGCACAGAACTCCTTAGCAGATGTGTTGAGCAGGCAATTATGGATCCCCACGAGTGGAAATTGGATCCTCATGTATTTCAGAAATTGACAGTGTCATGGGGAACTCCAGACATAGATCTGTTCGCTTCTCCACTAAACCACCAGCTGCCAAAGTTTTGCACGAAAAGGTTTCATCCCACAGCTTGGAAAGTGGATGCTCTTTCCTTCAATTGGAGCAATCTTCATGTGTATGCCTTTCCACCTCTGCCTCTCCTCCCAAAGGTACTTCTAAAGGTAAGACAGGACAAGCCAAAGATGATTTTAATAGCTCCAGATTGGCCTCGACAGCACTGGTACCCATTACTGAGAAGTCTGGTACGGGAGCCTCCATGGCCTTTGCCTTCAATTCCACACCTGTTGTCTCAGGAGAACAGTCATTTACTCAATGTCAAGCTTCACTCTCTTCACCTAACAGCCTGGCATATTCTGTTTTGAACCATAGAGGGTCTCAACTTCCACAGTAAGTTTTGAATGTTATTTTGGAAGCTAGAAGGCCTAGTACAAGGAAAGTGTACGCAGATAAATGGAAGAGATTTTTATTTTGGAGTGCAGCAAAGGATTTTGATGTTTCTGAGCCTAATTTAAGTGTGGCTCTTCAATATCTTACTGAGTTACTGGACAAAGGTTTGTCCTTCTCTTCTATTAAGGTTCATGCTGCAGCAATTTCGGCTCACTATGACTGTGACCCACCATTGTTTTCTCATCCTTTGTTCAAGCAATTTCTTAGAGGGGCAAAGAATATAAGACCCCACGTGAGCTCCTACTCCTGCTTGGGATCTCAATTTTGTGTTGGAGAAACTTACTCTACAACCTTTTGAGCCTGCAGCTACTACCGAGTTGAAATATTTATCATGGAAGACTGCTTTTTTGTTGGCCATTACCTCTGCAAGAAGGGTATCTGAATTGCAGGCCCTTATGGCGGTTGAGCCTTTCTTAATTTTCCATAAGGATAGGGTATCTTTACGTACTAATCCTTCCTTTATGCCTAAAGTGGTTTCTAGTGTGGCTTTAAACCAAACTATTCATTTGCCTACTTTTTATGCAAATCCCCAAAATAAAGGGGAAAAGATTTTGCACACTTTAGATGTACACAGGCAGTTGCGATATTATTTGAGCAGAACTAAAGGGTTCAGGCAGTCTCAGCAGTTATTTGTTTCTTTTGCTTTGAGTTCTCAGGGCAAGCCTGTGTCAAAACAAACTATTTCTAAGTGGATTGGGTTTTGCATTGCTTTCTGTTATTCCCATCATGGCAAGGAGATTCCAGCTGGGATTAGGCCTCATTCCACTAGGGCTACTGCCACTTGACAGCTTTTTAAGGGGTGGTAACTAAAGATATTTTGGAGGCAGCTACTTGGAGTTCAGTGCATACTTTCTCTAAGCATTATCACCTTCCACTTTACTCTAAATCTAGGGCTGGTTTTGCCACTGCTATTTTACAGGGCATTTTGGCAGCTCCTGCTTCTTTATAGTTTTGCCATCCGCCCTTACCTCTGCTTTGGGATTCTACCCAAGTGTAAGGACTGCAGCAATGTGAGATGAAGAACATAGTACAGTTTTGTACCTACCATAAATGTAGATGTTCGAAGATCCACATTGCTGCAGTCCAATTTACCCTCCCTCCTTCCCCTCTGTAGTTAGAGGCGGTTGTGTGGGTTGGGTTGTACATATTGTGTATTTTGTATATATTGTACATATAGTTAGTGCAAGGGTGGTTGGTTGGTTGTTTGCTGTCTTTTGGTTTTGACCTTTCTTTTTAGGGTCTTCTGACATCTGGGGCAAGAAAAGACTGAGGATATGATGTCGGTCATGCGCATTTGTACCCTGACGTCCTGATGTCAGTCTAATGCGCCTTGACCGACGTCAGCCTTATACTTTGATATTCGGGCCGACCGAGGACAGCGGACTACCCAAGTGTAAGGACTGCAGCAATGTGGATCTTCGAACATCTACATTTATGGTAGGTACAAAACTGTACTTTTCCTAATACCACCTCTTTGCTTACTTGCTTGCTGCAGAATGTAAAAGTAAACTACATCATTGAACCACCTTTACATTTTTCTGTCCTTGTTTTCTTTTCTTACATATACTACCTGTGCTTCCATCTTTATCTTTCAGGCAATCGTGTTTATTTTATTAGTGGTTTAGAAAAAAACTGATTAAGTTGCTCTGCACAGTAATTTATTTGTAGTATTAGTATGTTGGGAATGCAAGACAAATGTATTCCCTTATAAATATAAATGGTACAGAGGAAGTGAAAGTAGAAATGATATGTCTGTAAGATACTAGACATATATGCTGTCCTGATAGAAACCAGCAGCAGTTAAAATATTTCAATGGAGTCCTTTGAGGAGATGCTTTAAGTAAGAAAAAGAGAGGATTGTAGAGCAGATACATGAGCTGTTGTACATTAGAATGAGGTTGGAAGCGAATAAGATAATGTTTTTACTTGTCTGCATAAATGTGTAAGTGTATACATGTGTGTGTGTGTGTCTGTGTGTATACACACATGCAGGCACTTTTTAGCTGTTCTATAAGGACAGATTTTGCCTGAGGAGGGCAAACACTTCCTTTATACATAAAGTGGTAATAGAAATTTCCTTAACGGGTCCTGCATCTTACAGTCTTTTTCCTAATCCTCTGAAAAAGGAGGAAGAGAACATTCTGCATTCTTTAGTTGTATGCAGACAGCTGAGGTTTTAATTAAATTGAAAAGTGTCATGATGTAAGGGCATTGACACTAGGGTTACCACCTGTCCCACTTTGCGAGGGACAGTCCCTTTTTGGACAGTTGTGTCCTGCAAAAAAATTGTAAAAATGGCAACTGCCCTGAAATATTAGGGCAAAATTATTTCCTATATTTTATGTAATAGTTGCATAAAACAATTATTCTGTATCTGAAACACGTACATGTTATAAGAAACAGAATAAGCAACTAAAATGCTACAAGAATAAACTTTTATTTAGGCAAAAAAGTGAAGTTCTGTCCCTTGTACTGGCCGTGGGTATGTTTTGGCCTGCAAAATCTGATGTTTGTACCACAATTGTCCCACTTTGACCATCTGAAAAGGTGGCAACCCTAATTGACACATATTTGGAATTGACTGTCATTACTATGTAGCTGGAAGCTGTGGCTCTGTTTTTTCAGTTAATGCTTGTTAGAATTCCTGCATAGCCAGTGATAAGTGGGGGTAGTTCACTTCATTGTTATTCGGTTTCTGCCTTGTATAAGTGGTACATTTTGGATTATTTTCTGCTTAAACTCCGAGCTTTGGCCAGCTAAGACCTATATGCAATCAACTGGACGTATAAGTGAATTTAAGTAAATCTTTATCTGCACTTTTTTTCAAGTAATACAGCATTTAAATTGATTTATTTGTGTTACATTGAATACTGTGTAGCTGGAAGTTGTGGCTCTGTTTTTTTCAGTTAGTTCCCCACCCACCCTCACTGCTTTTGTTTTGGTGTTAATCTTGGTGGCTTTGAAACTGCCCGCCCCTCTTGTAAATTTGTATTTGGATACTCCTCTTGGGCCCTTCTCATTTGCTTACTCAAAAAAAAAATTTTTGCACTTTTTCATCTGCTTTTACCGTATTTGTGTTTTTTCCTACTTTATTTTGCTTTTGCTTCATCTTAAAAGTACTCAATTGTATTTATTACTGCTTGGTGCAACTATCATTCTAAGCCTTTTGGTTTAAGTACTTGGGCTTCAGACCAGTTGTTTTACATTAAGAAGGTTTGTGATCTGCATTGTTATGGCAGGTCAGGTAGCTTACATCCTTCTAAGTTGGGAACTGCTGATTGAAGGCTCAGTGTCTGGTATTCTAAAAGTGCATTAGTTCTGGTTTAAGCACTTGGGCTTCAGGCCAGTTATTTTACATTTAAGAAGGTTCGTGGTCTGCACTCCTGTGGTAGGAGAGGCTGGACTCTGCCCTTCTGAGCTGGACTCTGCCCTGAGCTGGGAATTTCTGGTTAAAGGCTTATAGTGCCTGCATATTTGAACTGTTTCTTACTGAAATTGGTGCGCCTTGTTTTACTGTAGCATAGACTAGATCCAAGCCTGCTGAATCTAGCTTTGTTTGCATAACTTGAGCACTAATCCAGGCCTTCTTAAAATTATTCAGTTGTATGTATTACTGCTTGGTAGTAACCTGATTAAAGTGTAGCTATCATTCTAAGCCTTTTGGTTTAAGCACTTGGGATTCAGACCAGTTGTTTTACATTAAGAAGGTTTGTTGTCTGCACTGTTGTGGCAGGACAGGTAGCTTACATCCTTCTAAGTTGGGAACTGCTGATTGAAGGCTCAGTGTCTGTTATTCTAAAAGTATATTAGTTCTGGTTTAAGCACTTGGGCTTCAGGCCAGTTATTTTACATTAAGTAGGTTCATGGTCTGCACTCCTGTGGGAGGAGAGGCTGGACTCTGCCCTTCTGAGCTGGGAATTTTCTGGTTGAAGGTTTATAGTGCCTGCATATTTGAACTGTTTCTTACTGAAATTGGTGTGCCTTGTTTGCTGTAGCATAGACTAGATCCAGGCCTGCTGAATCTAGCTTTGTTTGTATAACTTGAGCACTAATCCAAGCCTTCTTTTTTGGAGAAGGTTCCCCTGCACCCCAGTGGCAGGAGTGTGCAGTTAGAATTTGTCTGATTGAAGACTACAGGAACAGGGCTCAGTTTTGAGATTTGTTACTGGTTAATTGGGTAATTTGTTTAAAAGCCTTTTCTGATTGCTTGTAGTCATCTAAAGCTGTTTTAAGTGTATGTTTTACTGTTTTTGCCTTATCTTTTCAAAAAATTTTTTTTCCTTGTTTCCCATCTTTCTAAGATAGTATAGTCCAGTTTTCAGGCTAGTGCTGAATTCAGGGCTGTGTTACAATTTTCTGAGTTGCCCATACCTTACTTGGATAGAGGGAGGTTTCTCTCTTCACCTGTGAGAGAGGCAGCTTTGAGCAGCCATCTGTCCCTGGAGGAGTGGTTCCAGCCCAGAAGTTAGTAGTTTATAGGCCATTTTGGGCTAATTTCTCCCTCTTTCATTTCCCTGCTGTAAAAACCGCGTTCGCACGGTTTTGCACGTCCGGGCAGCGCAGGTTAGCTAGGGCTAAATTTATCCCGGCTCCACCAAGTCTCCTCTTTAGTTTTTCCCATGAAAGTAGTCCAGCTCTCAACCTAAGCACTTAAAAAGCATCCTGCAGTCCAGCACTTGCTCAGACCTAATAGCAAGCACTAATATACCCCGACACTTGATTGCCCAGCAGGGCAAGGCTCATTATTCACCCTTCACCAACCGAGCGACTAAGCAGCTCACCCTACTATTTAGGCATGACCAAAGGGCAATTTCAGGTGTACTCTCCAGTCCAGCTGGTGAACTCCCCTACCAGAGGTGAAAACATATTGGACCTGGTGATCACCAACATGGGCGACAGGTGTTCCACACCGGAGGTTAACCCGTCACTAGTTAGATCAGACCATAAACTAATCACTCTGGATGTCCACACCACCACCTCCAACCAAGGAAACCACAGTGAAAAATTTTTCTATAGCAAACTTCACCTTACTTAAGACAGAGGTGGTAAGTTTCACAGCCCCCACGCTAAAGGATAACAGTGTCCAAGATGCAGGAAACTTTACAAATGCACTCTTGCGCACCTACAAGGATGCATGGATCATGCCACCCCTAGCAAAACCGACTCACTCCCTTAAGAGAAGGAAACCAGTCTGGTGGACCCCTGCCATACAATAGAGGGAGGAAACTAATTCAGAAAAAAAGTAAATCCCAAGAAAGAAAGGTATCAGTAAGAAACAAAGGTCCTTCATAAAATCCTCCAACCCTAACTGCAAAAGAAAAATAGCCAAGGATTTGAAAGATAACCACAAAGCCTTCTTTAGCTATGTCAAGAATCTAAGTGGCAACTCGCAGATATGCTCTGAGCTAGTGCAAAATAGCAAAAAATATACTGAACCCACTGATATTGCCAACATTCTGGCAGATAGATTCGGTGCAAACTTCACCCCCCTCTCACCCCCAAAAGGGCCCACAACAGTACCGGAAAAGTGTAGTGTCCCGGAAATCACAGGCGAAAACAGCCCTTTCAAAAGCCAAAAGCACAGCGTCAATGGGGCCAGATGGTGTCCCAGGCTGTGTCTTGCACGAACTACAGAACGAACTAACCCCCCACCTAAACACACTGTTCAACCTCAGCCTCTCCACAGGCTACGTGCCCATAGAATGGCGCACTGCAACGGTTATTCCGCTCCACAAAGGAGGGGCCACAACTGCCCCTGGTAACTATCGCCCCATAAGCCTGACTAGTCTGGTCTGCAAGGCTATGGAGCGCATCTTCATGGAACTCATTAAAAACATTGGGAACCTCCAAACACTTGACCCGATCCAGTTCGGCTTTGTTAAGGGCAGAATCATGCCTACTAAACCTGGTTGACTTCTTCGAGACAGTCACCAAGGCCATAGATGAGGGGAAGGTAGTTCACACAGCCTACCTTGACCTCGCCAAGGCTTTTGACACCATTCCCCATTCGGGAATTATAGAAAAACTCACCAGCCTGAACATAAACCCCTACATCACGAGATGGGTTGCCAGCTGGCTTACAGACAGAATTCACACGGTAAGAATAACGGGCTCCAGGTCCGACTGTAAACCAGTCACAAGTGGTGTCCCACAAGGCTCTGTCCTGGGACCCCTACTGTTCAGCATATACCTCTTAGAAGTACAGGCAAACACAGGAGGACTATGGCTAACCAAGTTCGCCAGTAACTGCAAACTGGGAGTCATAATTGATTCTCCAGCTGACACGGACATTCTCCAAAAGGGCCTTACTGAGATGGATACCTGGTGTCAAAATCATGGTCTCAAACTAAATGCCAAAAAAATGCATAGTCATCCAGTTTGGGAAAAACAAAACACCCATGAATTACCACATAGGTGCCAGCCCCCTTAATACAGAAGAGGTAATAAGAGATCTGGGGACCCAGGTAGATAGTAATCTCTCCTTTGACAATCATATTGCCAAATTAGTTTGGAAATCCTATGTAGCCCATCTAATTACTAAAGGGTTTGCATCTAGAAATAAAGAGGTTATAGTGCCCCTCTACTCGTCACTCATCCGACCCATCATAGAGTACAGTGCCCCATTTGGGATGTACCTCACAAGACACTTCCAACAGCTGGAAAGACCACAAAAGTACCTCACCAAGAGGATTACTGGCCTCAAATTTATGTCCTATCCAGCCCAACTGGAAAAACTCCAGCTGTACTCAGTCGCATATCACTTACTCAGAGGTGATCTGTGCCTGACTTACAAAGCCATGTCCAACTCAGAATTGATGGACATGTTCCACCTAAAGAAGTCCAAGTCACTGCGAGCCACTCGCTCTACTGAGCTTAACCTTGCCACAACAATAAATAGAACATGCTGGAGGGATAGATTCCTGTCACAGAGACTCCCCATGCTTTGGAACAAAATTCCTAACTACATTAGGCAGAGCCCCTCACTAACACTCTTCAAGAGAAACCTTGAGTGGATGGGTAACCGAAAATAATCCCCTGGGATCACGTCATTGGCTCTTCTTGACAGAGGCTCAGTTAATTAATCAATGGGGCAACAAAAGCTGACACACTCTGGCTAGGCTTATAAATGCCCTCGGGCAGATAGCCTAGTACCTACCTATGAACCTATTATGTATGTTGATGTGTGTGATGTCAGTAATTCCTCCCAGTTAGGATATTCAAAAATACCTGTTGCACATGACATCATGTATGATTCTGCCAGCTGCTTTGTGCTTGAACCACTTTCCCTTCCCAGTCTGCAACTGTTGAGATCCCAGCTCGGGGGTGGGGAGGGGTGGAGTTGTACAAGTGACACTGATGGTAAGATAGAGTAAGGCAGACACAGATTACCTGATGGTTAGTTGGAGGACACACAATGGGGTATTAAAAATGTAAGACCATGATATGAATAAACTGTGTAACAAAAGGAAAATACACTTGTGAAGTCTTACAGTAAATCTTAATCTGCCCACATTAAAGATACACTTCAAAAGATCACCAAACAACGAAAAGCCACCATCAGTAAAATTGAAGCCAAACAAATTTGAAACTTATATGAAGCCAGCAATAATTAAAAGTCCTTCTTTAATTACATCAGAAAGTTAAGACTTATCACCCACCAGTGTACTGAGCTAATCCAAAGTGGCATTGCCCACCATGAAATGATGGACATTGATGATATATATTTGCAGGTAAACTTAGTGCCATCTTTACCTTGGAAGTAGTCATAAGAATTCTACACATCCTTCAATCCCTTACTTAATCCTTAATTAAGATTAAGGAATATGTCCCAACTGACACCACTTCATGGGTCCAGACAGTTACTTGGATGCCTAATAAATAGTGCTAAACATGCCCTTGTGGAATCCTTTCTGAACTTGTTTAACTAACTTAATGTTAGCCACCGGGTGTGTCCCTGAAGTATGGAAAGCTTCTGTTTTGATGTCCTTTCATGGAGGGGGGGGCGTGCTGTTCTACATACCCATGAAAACTGTAGACGTATCCACTTAACAAGTCTAATTTACAGTACCATGCAACACATCATATCTGACTTCATAAACTGCAGTATTAGAAACCTCATACATTTGGGCATCAGCAGTGTGGTTTTGTCAAATGGAGATAGTCTACTAATTCTAGTAAACAACTTTGAGAAGTTCACAGTACCAGTGGACAATGGTCATTCTCTCCCCATAAAGTCTATCTGGATCTATTCATGGCATTTAACACCAACCCATCCCATATTGGTATTGCATATATTCTAAGAGACCTAAATCTAGACCATTGTATGGTAAGGTGGGTAGCAAACTGTCTAAAACAGAATCCACATAGTTATAGAAAAAAACACTTGTCGAGCCGCAGTAAACCGTACTTCATTTATTAAATCACAGAATATGTAAGTGCTTTCGTCCATACAGTGCTGGACTTCATCAGCTATAGCAGTCCACTGCTTAACCCCCTTTTTATACATTCCCATTAATTGAAATCAATCATTCATTAACCAATTATAAGCTAAATGTCTTTCTATCTTTATAGATTCTTCCAGGGATGAATTCAACATTTAAATGAGAATCACATAATGTTATTTAAAAACTACATTACATAAAAAAATCTTAAAAGTTTTATCTTTATCCAAGAACAGTTAAACCATTTATATTTAACATTTACAAAAACATCTACACGATTACCAAATAAAGTACATGAATTATATAAAACTTTTTATGCAAAAATATTTTAACACTAATACAATACTAATTGATATTTTGTCATTAATTCCTGGATATTGTGTGGCACTTAACTTGCCATAATAATTCCTTCTTTTCCAAATAGGATTCCCAGCCATGCCCCCTAATGATTTGTGGGACATTTTCAAATACAAAAAAACAAACACTTTTTAAACTTTCTACATTCGGTGCTGTGTTTATACAGGGCATTCCTTGTATCCTTCTTTATTAGGGCATACATATGTTCATAGATTCGCTGTCTCATTTTTTTCTCTGTCTTACCCACATAGAATACACTACAAGTTGTACACTGTGCTAATTAAGTCACACCAGTAGTATTACAATTAAAAACCCATTTCCACTCAAAATCCTAGGGGTATGATGCTACAGTAATGTTAGAACCCTCATAGATAAACCGATATTGTGTGCAGGCACCACATTTTGACATCCTTGCTCCACTAATATTAAGTCGTTTATTATTACTTTCCACAATATGTTTTCAAATTTCTCCCCCTTTATATACAAACTTTGGTTCTATTCCAAACTTATCAGTCAACCCAAAACTACCAAAAAATTACCAAAACATTGTTTAAATCTTACTGATGATACTTTGCAGTTGTTTACTACCACTACCATAAGTCATAACCATGGCCAAATTAAATATTTTTTTCTTAACAATCATAGAACCCCCCCCACTAAGATTGGTTTGAAACATCCATGTCTTTCTTCCTGTGTTTGTTTTATCACTTCATCAGTAAGATCCACTGGATATGCTCTGTCAGTAAATATGCCTCTTAATTTTTTAATTTCAAGTAAAAAATGTACATCATCAGAGACCATCCTGGAAGGCGGACAGACTGTCCCTTTACCAGGTTGCGTTTTCATTTAATCTCTCAAATGAACCCTTCCAAATGATCAATAAATCATCCAAGAACCTAAAAAAAGACTCTCTGTGCTCATAAAATTCACTATTAAATACATAGTTAACCTCCCAGAACCATAAGACAATATTAACTAAAACTTTTGCAGCTGCTGCACCCATTGCTACACCCCTTCCTTTCGTTAGTATTACTCCCCTTCAAAGTGCACAGAATTGTTGTACAAAACAATTTCCATTAAGTTTACTAACAATTCTCTTCTAATTTGTTCCATTTTGGTTAAACTACATAAAGCTTCCCTAAACCAGTCTAACCCTACTTCGTGGGTTATGACCAAAAACACATCCTTGACATCAATAGTCACTAAAATCAAACTTTACCTTGGCAAACTCATTTTAGCAATGCTATGAATCCCATAATACATGTTTTTTGTCTTCAAGAAATACATAGTTAAAGTGACAGTTGTCTCCTCGGAAACTAAAAAGGTAACTAGAGGTATGCCTCCGGGGATCATTGCCGGCACCCTTTCTATTTGAAATATATTTCTCTGACCTGAAACCACAAACCCAAACCTGGGGCTAACTAAGTTTGCTGATTGCAAGCTGGATGTTAATTGCTTGATCACCCCTTCGATACTGTATTTTTGAAATAATCTTTGCAAACCTGTGATGCACTGAAAAAGGTCCAGTATCAAAACGCAAAGAAGTCTAGTATTGTCACATTAGGTCAGTCTCACTCTCTGCTCACAGCTACTGAAGGGGTAGTCAGGAATTTTGCCATCTTTGTCAACAGCGGTCTCTTCTTTGACTACCGTGTAGCATCAACAGTAAGAAAATCCTGTTTAGTGCACCTGATATCTAAAATACATCTCATCCAGGTTGAAAAAAAGTTACCATACCTCTAGCTTGTACTCTAATTAGACCAGATATAGAATACAATGTCCCTTTTAGTGTGTATCTGTCCAGTTGCATCACACAGCTAGAAAGGCCCCAACATTTTCTAACTTGAAAGCTTACTGATCTAAAGACCTTTAGGTAACAAGATGTGATGCCTTGTCTCTGTAATCTGTACTCTATCTGCTACAGACCATTATGGGGAGATCTATGTCTTGCTTTCTTTGCTATCGAGGACCCTTCCCTTCTTGATCTCTTGCATTTCTGCAAGAAAATAAAAATGCTTCACAAACATTAGAACTTAGGATTTGACTCTCCACTGTCAAATAAAATGTTGGTGGAACAGACCGTTATCCAGTGTTTATCTCATTTCTGTAACAAATTGCATTTCCATATTAAACAGGGTGACACCCTTGCATTCTTCAAAACATATGTTGATTGGATGGGCATTTGCAAACTCATCCCTATCCTGACTTGGTCTGCCCTTCTAGAAAAGGGGATACCTCTTGAGGGTGGTGGTTATCGTCAGGGTGCAAATGGTCTCACAACTTACTTGCCTTGTAGTTTCTATGATCTTATGATCCTATGACCCTGCAGACCTGGGCATCTCGTATTTGACAGCTCCCAAAGCAAATAATCAAAAACTGGCCTCTACAGTATCCTGAAATGACTCTTAGACCAGGTTCTTCAGCCCATAAAAAAATGAAAATGACACCAGCATTGTACAGCTGGTATGCAGCAGTAATTTTACAAACACAGTCAATAGCTCAAACTTTTAATATGCTGTTATCAACAACTAGTTTTTTTACATAGCCTAGGGAAATAATTTCTCTTTCTGAGCTATCCACCAGCATTCCTGTCATATCTCTATGTAGGCATTTTGCTATACTCCCCCAATAGTAAACAGTCTTGGTCTTTAGCATAGTTGGATGCTTGTCTGTGCCTCATCTAGAAACCAGGGAAGCTTTGTCAGTGATAACCAATGCAAATATCATATAGGAGAAAAGAAGAAGAAAAAAAACACTTCCCATTTCCAATGTCCCTGGAAGAAAATATTTATGTGGGTCAGACTAAGTCTCCTTCATTCTCTCACTTGGGTCACAGGAGAATATCGAGCCAGTTCTCTGGCATCCTTTCAGAGAACATAACTTTTTTGTCATAATAAACTGAATGGTTTAATTTTCCAGATAGCTGGTAGAAAACCGTCATGAGACAAGACATGCTTACATATAATGAGATTACCTGAGTTGAAGTGGTTTTATCCCGCCTTTCTTTCAAACCTTCCAAGATATTATGAAGGTAAATTTTCAGTACAGGCAGTCTGTGGGTTAAGGACAGTTCTGTGTTATAGTCTGTCCTTAAGTCAAATTTGTATCCAAGTCGAAGCATGTATATATGTTTTTTATTAAATGTCACTTAGTTAAATGTTTGCCTCAGTCTAGTATTTATTTTACTTTTCTTTGCATGTAAAACACTTTTAATTCCAAATAAATACATATCTTAAACATAGTGATGTATACTGTAGCTATGCTTCCTTACTTCCTATGAGCTATGTTTCCATACTTCCTATCAGTATAGCTGGTTTAAGGCATGTCGTTATTAAATGCAGTGTTTATGAGGCTTTTTTACACACATACGAATCATACCTCTCAACTGTGCAGATTCTTGCAAAATGTCCAGATTTTCCCCTCATATTTTTGGTCCATTTTTCATAAAGTTGTGGCTGTCTAGCAAAAGTAGTGGGAAATCATTAAAGACTGAAATTAGAAAATAATGACAGACATGGGTTTCAAAATTCAAACCCTTCAGAAAAATCATGCTAATGCAAGACCTGTTATTCTATCAACTTTCTAAGTTTGCAAGAGCAGTGTTTATTAAAATTGTCCGTATTTTTGGGCATTTGTCCCACTTTTATTTTTGGCTTTGTCTAGATTTCTTGCTCTAAGAGGTTTAGAGGTCACACACACACCCACACACACACACACACACACACACACACACACAAAACCCTGTTTCACGTATTCTATAAGTAACCACTTCCCCTTATGCAACCAGCCACCTGTTAACTGCTGCCAAGGGATTGCCTGCTTGCTCTCACTCTTTACTCTCTGTCGCACACGCACGCGTATACACACACACACACACACACACACACACACCCACACACACACACACACACACACACACACACACACACACACTCCTCATTTATACCTGCATTCACTCACACATTGCTCTAACTCTGTCTTGATCTCTCAAACACACAGATTTGTGCAACTTTAAGAATTTTTATTTTATTTTTTTGTCACGTTATTTCCGATGTGGCAACCTATTCGCATCTATGGGTTATCCGCATGTTGGATATCCATAACCTGGGGACTGCCTGTACTACAAGCACATTTTAATTGATTTAGGAGTACAAGGCATGCCTTTTCCTCAACAGAAAGTTGAGAAGATGATTTTTACCTTACTTTTTCCCAACCCTCAGCCTTTGAAAGAGCAGACTGTTTGCAGACCTCTGTCTGACAGATGGGTTTTTTTTTTACATTTACAAAACAAATATTTCCAGTGTCTCTTCAGACCAAAAAGACTATATCATTAGCCACATTTACTTTTGTTAGAGTCAGTGTGTCCCCCATATGATTCAGAGTTCTATAAATTTATGTTTTAACTGTCAGGGTTCTAACTATATGACTCCTACTGTGTATGAAAGTTTTGATCGGATATTATCAATCTTCATTTATCCTTGACCTTTGGGGACACAGTTCCGATCCTGGGAACTGGCTCAGCCATTACACAGCTCGTGCAAGCCAAAAACTCTCAAGCTAAGTCTCTGTCCACAATACCCCTCTCCACCTTAGATGCTGTTTGCAGCTCTTCTCGCAAGATGCATCAGCCAGATTCTCTTGCAAGCTAAGTATAAATTTCATAGTTTTCATACTCTTTCTAATAGTTTCCTGCTTACTTAGATATATATATATATTCTTTATTTGATATTCCTTCTACCCACTTAACTTTTTTTTCCTTTGTTTAACCCTCTTCCGTACACTTCAGTGTTTTTTTTTTCAACCATTGCCGGTAGTTCTCTTCTTCTTCAGCTAGTTCCTTTCTCACTTTCTTTCAATGAGTGAGCGTGCTATGTGCTGTTTTTACCTTGCGGTAGTCTTTCCCTACTGTTGTTGGTAGTAGTTTCCCTCTCCCTACCCTTGTTTGGGTAGTTTAAGCCTACCATTGTTGGTAGCTTTCCTATTTTTCTGTCTGTGTGTGTGTGACTGCTGTCTGTTGACTCTGCTTTTGTGTCATAGTCAACATGGCGAATAAATCTAAAGGGACCACAGGCTCTAAACAATGCCAGGGTTGTGGAAGGAAGATGCTTAACTCTGATGGGCATTCTTCTTGTGTGTACTGCTTGGGCCCGGCACATTTTCAGCAAGACTGTACAATTTGTCAAGAGTTCAGTCAGCGGGCCCTAGTAGAAAGGAAAAACAAATTAATTCTAAAAAGTCCAAGTCCTCTTTTGAGAAGGCTATGTCCAAGTCCAGCACATCCTCACCTTCTTCTTCCTCCTCTAAATCTGAACTTGGGCATAAGAGGAGTCATTCGGTACCGGCATCCCCATTGGCTCCGGCAGCCAAAAAGCAGAAACCTTCAGCTCCCACTGCTCAAGCAGAACTGAAGACTAAAATAAAAAAAAACTTACAGAACTGACTTCCTCTGCACTGCCTGCCATAGCTACCTCGGCAAAGCAGATCCCGGTGGCAGTCACCTTGGTACTGACATCCTTGGCTTCCCAGTCAGTGCCAGCTCCACCTGTAAAGCTTCCAGAAATTTTGAAATCCATACCACCCTCTGTGCTGAAAGTGAATATAATTAATGTACGCAGGACAAGGTGTTCACCTTCTGTTGACCCCTTTGTGGGCCAACTCCCAGGTTCGTTCTTAGACCATAATTCCCGTCAGGGTCCTCTGACCGTTCCTGCAGCAGTCTGACTGAAGTCAACATCTTGAGCTTGGTGGATCAGTTTCTAGTGACCCCCCTTCCTGCTGACAATCTTGTTAAATTGATCATGCAGTGGGCTTGGAAGGCCCCTGAGTCTGTAGAGACAATTCCCAGGAGACCAGACAAAATTCTGTCTGCTCCAGAGGACTAGCAGCATTGGGTTAAGGAATTAGCTGTAGATGCCATGGTGGTTGCGGCGGCCACCAAAAAGGAACTGGCAGAAGAGAGTTCCACTGTTCATTGCCCTAATCGAGAGTCCAGGGTGATAGAAAGATTCAGAAAGTGGGTGTATGCATCATTGACCTTCGCTTTAAGGTCTTTGAATTTTATGGCACATTTTACTAGGTTCCAGAGGGATCTGATCAAGGAGTTATCAGATACCCTTGCAAGAGCCGTGTCCGAAGAGGTCCAAGATAAAGTGGCCTCCCAGCTAGCTACCCTGGCATTTATTTCCAACTCATCCATGAGGCTCATTGTGCATGCAGCCAAAGGAACGACAAGGGCAGTGGGTTCCAGCGTTGCCATAAGGTGTCATGCCTGGATGCACTTGTGTGAGTTTGCAGAGCTATTTAAGTCTTTTGTCAATGCTCCTTTTGACAGATCTTCCTTACTCAGTCCCAAAGTCAAAGAAACAGCCAGGTGAGAGAAAGATAGAAAGACCCTATCCGCAGTGGGCATGTGTTTTTCTGCTTCCCAACGATCCTACTGTAGAAGCCAGAGGAGTGGGAAGATGTGGTTCAAGAAATGTCAAGGGCCTTTTCAGGACGCATGTGGCCATGACTTACTTCGGGGCAGAGGGAGGAGCTCTAATGGAAGATGCTGACCCTGCAGCAGAGGTGGCCCACAAAATCAGGGTTCCAGAGAGTCTTTCTATGGGAAACCCTACCAGCGCTCATGAAAGGGGAGAAGCAGTCTGGGGAAGATTCTCTTTGCACTCGAGGGCCTGGCGGCAAATAACAGATACTTGGGTGCAAAGGATTATTGCCAGAGGTTACCACATTCCTTTCACTCTCATTCCAAGATCAAGAAAAAGAAACCCCAATGTTCCACCCAATCAGAGAGATCAAGCAGCTCTGGAGATCCAAAAGCTGCTCGAAAAAAAGAGTCATCCAAGAAATCCCACCAGACCAGATAGGATCTGGATTTTACTCAAGGTTCTTTTTGGTGTTAAAAAAGACAGGAGACTCTAGACCAGTTTTAGACTTCAGCCTTCTGAACAAGTTTGTTCAGCAAACAAAATTCTGGATGGTCACGGTACAGTCTATCCTACCCTTTTTAGAGGAAGACTATTAGATGTGCTCTGTAGATCTTCGGGATGTGTATTACCGCATAAAAATGGACAGGCACTCCAGAAGGTTCCTCTGCTTTTGACTAGGAGTCAGTCATTTTCATTTCAGAGTTCTGCTCTTTGGCCTCACCACAGCCCCCAGGATGTTCACCAAGTGTCTGACAGCAATGACATCTCACTTGAGACTGCACAGATTCTGCGTGTTTCCATATCTAGATGACTGACTCATCACTGCTCCCACCAGGCATCTAGTGCTTCAAGCAGCAGATTTCTTTCATTGCCTGTTTGCTCGCATTGCAGTGAACCACTGAAAATCTCAGCTAAGGCCGACTCAAGATGTAGAGTTCATAAGATCCTATTTAAATGCCACCACCTGTACAGCTTTCCTTCCTCTGCACAGGCTACAAAAGATAAGATCCCAAGTAAAGCCATTCTCTCAAACAACAAGGTACCTGCACTCTTAGTCCTTCAAGCCTAAGGGTCCATGGCAGCTGCCATTACCTTAATTCCGCTAGTAAGATTTCACACTACAGTGGCTTTTGGCATCCCAGTGGTCCGTCCTGACCCATCCAGTTGCTCATTTCATTTTAATCACCAGTCGTTGCAAGAAGGACTTATCCTGGTGGATGGAATCCAAGGAAATTAAATTAGATTTTGGGAATTAGATCTCAAAAGTCTATTTGGTTGGTGCATTTTAAAGGTGGTGGCAAGAGAGAGAGAGGGGGGGGGTGAAAAGAAGTCTGTGTGCTTGGACAAGTTGAATATAGATGAGGTAAATGGACAGCTCAAGCCAATTCAGTTGGTGTAGGGCAGTGGAGTGATGGGAAGTGGATCTATGGCCGGTTGCAAATTTTGTTATTTTATTATAGCGAGGAGAGTTTAGTCTTGAGGGGGGATTGCAGGTTAGTAAGGATAGAGGCACTGTATAGGAGGGCTGGGATAAGGTAAGGGTTGGTGAGGGTGAGCCTAGTGGAGGGAGAGATGTAATGGTTGTGGCGGTAAAGCATGCCTATTTTTTGTGTGTTTTTTTGATATGTACTTGTACTTGATTATCAAACTTTAGCTGGTCATCGATCAGGACTCCTAGTAGTTTAGCATTGCAGATTATTTTGAGAGGAGTATTATTTTGACTGGTGACTGAGAATGAGGTTTTATCTAGGGTGGTGGTTTTGGAAGCAGTAAATATCTTGAGTTTAGTTTTAGTAGCATTGAGTGCTAGATGGTTGTCAATCATCCTTGCTCAGTGGAGGAGAAGGCATCTTGGGTTAATTTAACTAGGGTGGGTATAGAAGAGGCAGAGCAGATTATTGTTGAATTGTCAGCATATTGGACATTTGGGATGACGTGGTAGAAATCGTTTGAGTATATTGACTAGAAGGGGGCCTAAAATTGAATCCTGAGGGACACTTGGAGTATTGAGTATTTTTTCTAGGGTCTTTTTTCCCTGTACCTACTGACCATTATGCCTCCCAGAATATATTTGGGCCATTTCATTCCCATGTACTGGATATCCCCAGTACAGAGGCAAATGCTTTTTTGAGCGGGCATCATCTATACAGGCATGGGGGTTGCTAGTGCTGTGCATGTCCAGCGACAAATCCAGTCTATTGCAATTTCACTTCTTACATGGTTTGTCTGTGTTACCATCCTTGGGAACCCACAGGAGAGGGGCATAAATCACTAGTTGGGGTAAGGGCTATTGCAGCCACCAGAAGTCATTTTCCTGTATCAGTTCCTGCTGGTGCCACTTCTTTCAACCAGTCTCTTGGGTTCCATTCTCTCCCTCAAGGCCTACACAAGCTTGAGTGGCATTTTTTTCTAATTTTTTTCTCTAACCTTAGTCCCTTGGTGGGGATAAAAGTACCACATCACAACAGAGCATTCATAGGTTCATAGGTGTTTACTAGGCTAGCAAACACAAGGGCATTTTTAAGCCTAGCTATGCATCCTAAATCTCTGACAAGTTCTGATACCCTTGATAAGTATAAGTAGGAGTTTGGGAGATGAACCATTTACATGTTGCATGTATCCATTAGAGACATAGGTGCCAATCCAGGGATGAATTTCCTAGTCCCCATCCAGTTATCCAGGTTGCACTTGATTTGAGTTAGGGAGGAACTCTGCTTCACATGTATGAGGAGCCTGTTCCATAGACGGGGTAATCTCTGAGATACATACCTATCTCTCCAGACGGTCCTATTTATATCACAGGCAAGGTTTAAGTCTTTAGAATGGGTAATTCAGGTGCTGTTTGTTTTGTGGATATGCAGGGGGTCCAGTAGAGTGGAGTATGAGAATGCCCCTGTATGTCAGGCACAGATGTCCCCTCAAAAGCCTGTAGGAAACAGAATACAGGGAAATAGCCTTGAGGTGTCGTCTGCATAGGACATTTTACTTAAGCCCTGTATTCTTTTAGTGAGGACCCTCTGTGGACATTCCAGTTGTTGGATATGACTGGTTAGGTACATACCAAAGGGGGCATTGTATTCAGTGATAGGGCTGATGAATGCTGAACACAGTGGAACAATGATATCTGATATTGTTAATCCTCGTTCATTCCTTACGTGTGGGTATCTGTTCCGACCTTGGAACCGAGCTTGCCATCTTCCAAGCTCGTGTCAGCTACAAACTCTCGAGCTAAAAACCTCGTACCCAGAATTCCCCTCTCCCTGTTACCTCAGATTTCATTTGCCGCATTGCCATTCGGTCGTTTCAAGCTACTTCTCTTGAGCCAAGTACAATATTTTTCGTCATACTGAATTCTAAAACAACCTTTTCTCACAGAAAAGTTATTAGATAGCTAAATGCGATAAGGTAAGAGAAAACTACTATCCCTTCTTGAATCTCTTCAATTTCTTTCCTCCTCTTTACCACGAGGTAACTTCTTTTTTACCGTCGTTGGTAAACCCCCTTTCCTTCATACCTTCGGGTAATTCTTGCACCATTGCTGGTTTTTCCTTCTTTCTTTCTAACATGACAGATAAAAGTAGTCCAGGTTTTAAAAGATGTTCAGATTGTGGCCATAAATTACCTACTTCAGATGCACATTCCCTGTGTGCCTATTGCTTGGGTGTGCCTCATTTAACAGTTGATCTGCTCTGCGGGATTTGTAAGAATTTCTCTAACAGGATGTTGATTGAGAGAAAAAACAAATTGATATTGAAGGGGCTACTTAAATCTCCTTTTTTCAGAGGCTATTTCTGGGTTGGAGGTTTCAACCCCCCCCCCCCCTCCAAGATCCCATAAGAAAAAGAGTGATGAACATATAAAGGCCAAGTCTCTTCCTTCGTCCCCTGCTGGGGACTTCCACAAACTGAGACCCAAGAAAGCTAAGCTTTCCACTTTGGATTTGACTTCTTCGGCTCCAGCGCTTTCGGTACGTAAACCTTCGGCACTGAGGCCATCGGCGCCATCTGTGACTTCGGCACCGACTAGTGTGCCCTTTACTGTATCGGTACTGAGGGGCTCCTCGGTTCAGACTTCTTTATCGGCACTGACTGTCCAGTCGATGCAGACTGTTACGACGTCGATAGATTTTTCGACGCCCATTGCCCTTTTGGCTCCGACAGCTTACCCGGCACTGACTACCCTCTCAACACCAACAATTCAGTTATCGGCACCGATATTTTCGGTTCCAGCCTCAGCGCCAACAACCACTTCGGTACCGACCTTATCGCCGGTGCAGACCATGACTTTGGCACCAATGATTTCTTGGTGCAGGCACCTGTAGTTCAGTCCTTTACAGCCCCGTTGTTTTCAGTGCAGACCTGCAAGGTGGGCACCGAGCTTGCCCCATCTATGGATAGACCTGACTCCCCCTCAACCGTGTCCGTGAAATCCACTAGAAGCCTCTCTGAACAGTGTGTTGCGTCTTGTGGATCAAGTGCTTTTGGCCAGAGGTATCCCGCCCCCCAGGACCCTATCCTTCCTCAGGAGGTGATCACCCTTTGCCAAAGACCCCTACTTATTCTCCTCCTTCATTGCCTTTGAAGCCCCTTGATATAGCACAGTCTTCCCCCTCTGTGGTTCCCTTTATGGACCTTACTAAGGAACCGCAGTTGCCTTTGTGGCAGGAGAGTTTTGCTATGGCCCAGGATGTCAGCTGTGACGTACGTAATTTGGTGTTTCACAGCCATCCAAGGACTCCGAGTCGGCAGACTGAGCCACTTAGGAGAGGGGTGACCCCTGTCCTGGACACTCACCCCTCTTCAGTTGGATCGGCCTTCCAGCTAATGGAGAAGGCTCTGGCATCGGCTAGCGATCCTGTGCTATCACTCCCCCCACCCTCCTGGACCGCTATGTACACAAGTCGCTCCTGGCAGACACCGGGCGCAAGGGCCTCAGGATATACTCCCACAGGAAACACCTTTTGCGCTGTCTTCCCCAGATTCTCCCTCTGAGGAGGTTCATCAGAAAAGCTCTTGCAAGAGGAAGCACATGGACTCCACAGAGGAGTCCCTTACTGAAGGCACAGACTTTGATGATGGGGAAGGGTCCCCTCGCTCACCCTCTGAGGTATCCTTTGGTGATATTCTTGAAATTCTTAAACAGAGAGGTGACTGGCAACCCTCGAACCCGACCTCTGAAGAGTCTGTGTTCCTGCAGGCTTTTCACGCCCGGCCCCCTACCTCCTGGGTTACTCCACCTGCCGACGAACTGGTCCGGCTTGTCGTGCAGCGTGCGTGGAAGGCTCCTGACACCATTGAGGTCATTCCCTGGAGGCCAGATAAAATTTTGTCTCCCCCTGCTACTGACCCCCATTGGTCCAAAGGTCTTTCTGTAGAAGCTTTGGTGGTGGTGGCCGCAACTAAAAATGACCTGGCAGAAGAAGAAAGCCAGACTGTCCATCTGCCCAACAAAGAGTTCCGGGCTTTGGACAGAATGGGGAAATGTACCTTTGCATCAGCGACCTTTGCAGTCAGGTCCCTGAACTATATGGCACACTCTACCAGGCTCCAAAGAGATTTAATTTCAGAGCTCTATGAAATTTTGGCTGGTGCCGTGTTTGATGAGGTCTGTGACAAAGTGGCGTCTCTACTAGCCAGCATTGAATCAATGTCTAACTCCTCCATTCACCTGATATCTCACGCATCAGAAGGAGCAGATAGAGTGGCGAGTTCAGGCATTGTTCTGAGACGACACGCCTGGATGCGCTTCTGTAATTTCGCAGAATCCTTCAAGGCTTCCTTTCTCAACGCTCCCATCGAAGCCTCTTCATTGTTTGGACCCAAGGTTAAAAGCACACTGGCCAGATGTGAACAGGACGGTAAGACCTTTTCTGCTGTGGGTATCCGTTATTCTTCCCCTCAACGGGCTTTCTCCAGAAACCCGAAGAGTGGGAAGATATGGTACAAAAAGTCTCGGGGTCCTTTCTGTGACACACAGGCCGAGTTCTCCCCTAGAGGCAGAGGGGGAAACTCGCAGGGAAGACTCCCTTTTCGGGGCAGAGGGGGTCTGTGTAACCAGGGTTCCAGGGACTCTTTCCCTGGCCAATCCTACCAGCGCTCCTGAAGAACGGCCCAACTGCGTTCCTCTGGAAGTGGTTGGGGGTCATTTCTCTTTGTACCCTTCTGCCTGGCTAACCATCCTCACTGATTCTTGGGTACAAAGGATAATAACCAGAGGTTATCATATTCCCTTCGATCTTTGTCCCACTCCCCCTACAAACTTACCCGACGTTCCACCCAGTCAAAGAGAAGAAGCAGCATTAGAGATATCAAAGCTGCTAAGAAAAAGAGTCATCCAAATAGTTCCTCCAGACCCGATAGGATCCGGATTCTACTCAAAACTATTTGTGGTGCCAAAGAAAACTGTGGACTGGAGACCAATTTTGGATCTCAGCATATTGAACAAGTTTGTAAGAGTACAAAAATTCCGGATGGTCACAATACAGTCTATCCTTCCACTTTTGGAAAAAGATGATTGGATGTGCTCGATAGATCTTCAAGATGCATACTACCACATAAAAGTGGACAGGCCATCAAGAAGATTCCTTCGCTTCCGTGCGGGAGCCAGTCAGTACCACTTCAGAGTACTGCCCTTCAGACTCTCTACAGCCCCCAGAGTGTTCACAAAGTGCATGGCAGTCGGCACAGCTCATTTGCGACTACAAGGATTCCAGGTGTTTCCATACCTCGACGACTGGCTCATCTCTGCCCCCACCAGACATCTATTGGAAGAAGCCCTGGCATGCTCTCTCCTGTCTGCAGAAAGGCTAGGCATAGCCATAAACTGGCAAAAATCCAATCTCACCCCATCTCAGTCTACAGAATTCATAGCGGTCATCTTGAATACAAAGAATTGCAGAGCATCCATTCCAGAGCACAGAATTCTAAGGATAAAGCAACAACTGATCCCAATCCTTTCAAGGGAGAACTCCACAGCTCACTCTGTTCTACAGCTGTTGGGTTCCATGGCAGCCTCCATCACCATTGTCCCCCTGGCCAGGTTTCACATGAGGCTTCTACAATGGCTACTGCTCACCCAATGGTATCCCTTTCAGTACCCTCTTTCAGCCAAGATTTGGGTAACTCACATGTGCAAACAGGATTTAAATTGGTGGATGGCCCACAACCCATCACAATGGTCTCACCCCTTCTCCCCCCAACGGCCCAAGGCTACAGTGACCACAGACGCCTCCCTGATGGGGTGGAGGTAGCTATGTCAGGGACAGACGGTCCAAGGTACTTGGTCTGAAATGGAGGCCCATCTGCATATAAATGTTCTAGAGCTGAGGGTGGTGCTTCTGGCATTACAAGCATTCCATCCCCTGCTGCCGTCTGTGACTATTGCGATACAATCAGACAGCATGGCAGTGGTCTGGCACATCAACAAACAGGGCGGAACCAAATCTTACCCAATCTGTCAAGAGGCCATGAGGATATGGCAATGGGCGATGGCTACCAACAGTTTTCTTCTAGCAACGCACATTTCGAGGAGTTCCAACGTGATAGCAGACAGACTCAGCAGGTGTATTCTTCTACAACCTCATGAGTGGTCCCTGAATCCATTGATAGCGGTGGAGATTTTCAACCGCTGGGGTCTTCCTTGCTGTGACCTCTTTGCATCCCCGACCAACTACAAATGCAGCAACTATTTCACCCTGATTCCCCCTCCAGGACAGTAACCTAGTGACGCTCTAGTCCACAATTGGCCCTTTGGTCTACTTTATGCATTTCCACCTCTTCCCCTCATTCCCCAGTTTCTGAAGAAAGCCCGCTTGTTGAAGAGCAAAGTGATCCTCATAGCACCATATTGGCCTTGTCAGATTTGGTTCCCCTTCCTTTGGCCTCACCTGCTAGAATAATCCGTGGATTCTCCATCCAACCCCGGGGTTGATCTCTCATCCGCTGAATCTGACTCATCCCGTCTTGGACAGCCTGAAGCTCACAGCTTGGCTCCTCCAATTCCCTTGATTGCCAGGCAGAATGATCTTTCTTTGCCAGTACGTGACATTCTTATTGCATCTCCTAAGTCTTCCACCAGAATTACTTATCTAAGCAAGTGGAAAAGATTTACTTTTTGGCTGAAAGAAAAACAGGTAGATCCTTTTTCAGCACCAGTGTTGATAGTACTGGAGTATCTAGTCACCCTATTTCAATCCGGTCTGTCGGCCTCTACCATTAGAGTTCATTTGGCTGCAATGTCTAATTTCCATGATGGTGTCCAAGACTCCTCTCTTATGTCACACAAATTATGCAAGACTTTCATAAAAGATGTGAATCGTCTAAAACCCCCTTTTAGAGAACCTACTCAACCATGGGACCTGTCATTAGTCCTACAAGCTTTGACAATGCCACCTTTCGAACCAGCTTCTTCTTGCGACCTCAAATACTTGTCACGGAAAACCTTGTTTTTGGTCACCATTACTTCTGCCAGATGTATTTCTGAGCTTCAAACCTTATGCATAGAGTCCATATTTGATTTTTCATAGAGATAGTGTCATTGAAAACTAATCCTCCCTTTCTGCCAAAAGTGGTCTCTGAAATGTCCTTTAATCAAACCATTGAATTGCCAGTTTTCTTCCCCAACTATTCAAACAAAGGAGAGTATTACCTACATACCCTAGATATTCACAGGCAAATTTGCTTCTACTTGAACAGGATTAAGGCCTCTCGTAAATCAGACCAGTTATTTTTGGCCTATTCTGGACCTAGATTAGGATGTGCTGTTGCTAAGGTCCCATTGGCTACATGGTTGAAAGACTGTGTGACCTTCATTTATAGACAACGTAATATTTCATTACCTACTACCATAAAGGCTCATTCTATGAGGTCGGTAGCAACTTCTGCTGCCTTCCATGCCAGAGCTTCTTTACATGACATTTGTGCAGCTGCAACGTGGGCTACCCATCATACCTTCATCAATCATTACAAATTGGATTTGGCCTCCAGGGAAAGAGCATCTTTTGGTTCTATGGTGCTCAGGAATGTCTTTCCATGACAGCCTCCCAGGAGTAAAGGTAGCTGGGGACTCTGTCCCACACGTAAGGAATGAACGAGGATGAACAATATCAGATAAAGAAGTTATGTCTTACCATAACGTTCCATCTGTATTGTTGATCCTCGTTCAGTCATTATGACCCTCCCTCCTTTCCCCTCCTGTGGCTTCTAGTGGATCTCTCCATCCGGTTCTATTAGGTCATTTGACCAGAGGTAGCCTCTACCTTCTTTTGACTCGCAAACTCAATCTGAGGTAATGGAGAGGGGAATTCTGGGTAAGAGTTTTTAGCTCGAGAGTTTGAAGCTGACACGAGCTTGGAAGATGGCCGGCTCGGTTCCAAGGCCGGAACTGATACCCACACGTAATGACTGAATGAGGATCAACAATACAGATGGAACATTATGGTAAGACATAACTTCTTTTTCCCTGGACTTAGATGCCATACCCTTGTTTATAAGTTGCACAACATCGAATGATTTCCTCACCACTGTAGACACATGATGGTCAAAGGTTAGATTACTATCTGTGTGTGTCCCTGACTACTGGGTCAACTCTGAGGTGTGTGTTGTCAATATGACAGTTACCCAGGTACGATGACATCGCAAAGTAAACTATTATGCATTTCTTGGCATTTAGTTTTAGTCCATGGCTTTGACACCAGTTGTTTGTCTGTGCCAGCCCCTCCTGGAGAACATTTGTGTCAGTGTGGGATTCAGTGCAAATTTAGTCAGCTAGAGACCACTGACATTGGCCTTAACTTCAGGGAAGTAAATGCCAAAAAGAAGAGGTCCAAAGACTGATCCTTGAGGGACCCCACTTGTGACTGGCCTCTTAGTAGAGGTGGACTCCCCAATTCTTACTTCCTGGGTCCTGTTTGTGAGCCAGTTGGCTATCCACCGGTAATGTATGGGTTTGTACCTATCCTCTGGGTTTGTCAATAATGCCCGAGTAGGGTATTGTGTCATATGCCTTGACCAGGTCACGGTAGGCAATGTAAACCATTTTGCCCTCATCCATTGCTTTGGTGACCTTCTCAAAGAAGTCCACCAGGTTGAGTAGGCATGATCTGCCCTTGACGAAACCAAACTGGGTTGGGTCCAGTGTCTGGAGGTTTACTATATCACTCTTGATCATTTCTATGATGATTCTTTCCATGGCTTTACATATAAGACTTGTGAGACTTATGGGTTTGTAGTTTCCAGGGTCTATAGATTGCCCACCTTTGTGCAGAGGGATGACTGCTGCTGTTCTCCATTCATGAGGCATGAAGCCTGTTTAGAGGCTATAGTTAAATAGCAATTCCAGAGGTCCTGATAGGTCATATTTCATGCTATTTAGAAGGCATCCTGGGATATTGTCTGGGCCCATTGATGCAGTGGTCTTGGCCTTAGAGCATTAAGGACCTGTTCCCCAGGTTCAAAAAGTGCAAGGAGTGTGTCCATATGATTTTACCCAAGATCCCCACTATATGTGCATTGTGTGTTGGGATAAATCATTTAGATAGGGATTGCACAATATATACAAATGTTAGTTCTTGTTCACTTTTTCACAAGAGCAAAAAAATTGTACTGAAAGGGCTGCTTCATTCTAACACAGCCGGCAAAGAGAGGGAGGCTGCCCCAAACAAGTATAGAAACATTTCTAAGGCAGCTGTACCCAAGAAGGAGAAGAGAAAGGCTGAAGAGATAAATGTATCAATTATTAAAAATATGTCCCTGGCAAAAGTTCCAGGGGTCTTCACTTTTCCCTCCCAACCAGGACTCTTGTCAGTAATTTATTGTCAGGACTCTACCTAACCCGCTACACTAATGTATTATCCCTCTTACTACTTACACGTCTCACTCCACCATATCTAAGTTTTGTCTCTTTACGCACACTCATCAGCTTGAGCTCTACATCACATGTACATTATGTATATATTTCTTGCTGTACTTTAAATTCTCCTCTCTATATTAGAATTATATTCTTTAAAAAAATCTATGTATTATAAAAGTTCTATTACTGTATGATTTGTATACAACTCAGTTTTATTTTTGTTGTACTAAAAATGTTTATGCTTTGCTGCTGTAATGTATTGTAGAAAATGTTATGCTTCTCTACTTTAATGTGTTGTTGCTTATGTACTGCAAGTTTGCGTATGTATTGTAATTATTTCTGTACTGGAGCTTTTCTCCTCGGGTATCCAGTGAAAATGGGCTCCTGGCTCAGTTGGACCAACCCAGTTAACAAATGTCAAATAAATAAAATAAATATTACAAAATCCAGATGATGATCTCCTTCTTGACAAGATTGTCCAGTGCAGCTAATACTGCTCTAAAGAGAAGAGCCGGGATTTTCTCCATTGAGCATGAACTTTGGAGGATTCTTACCTCCAGAACTGCTTCTGAGTGTTCTCTTCATTCCTACAAGTTCCTTAGGATCCCCTACTCCATTAGATTGGGAATATGTGTCAGCCTTTGAGAAGGCCCAGCTTCAGTATGATGTAATCTCAGACCCCACAGTTCCTAGGCAGCTTGAGAACCCTCTCCTTTCCCAATTTTGGTGTTAATGATGAAATCAATACTAATGCCTGTGCCTATACCATTGACATTGGGTGGAGTCCCTTTCTTTAGTAACAATGCCCTCCATGCTTGTGGTTTCTTCGGTGCTTGTGACTACTGGGACCAAGGGGTTCAGCACTGGGCAGCCAGTGCCAACTCTGACAGCCATTGTGTTGGCTGTTGTCAGTGTTCAGTTTCTGGGTACTCAGCCCCCTCAACACAGAAGTCCTTTTTATGCCAGAGCCTCTTGGTGGCAGCAAACACCACTGTGGAATTCAATCCTGTGTGTTGGTATTGATTTGTTGATGCTGGTGCTGGCCTGTTCATTGCCGGGAATTTGTAGCCCAAATACATCAGTTGACATATTGATGTATGTAAGATCTGAATTAGGTTGATTGCAAGGGTAGGTACAGGCTCCATCTGTTCACCCTGAGACGCAGTTAATGTTGGCCCCTTCTGCCTCTTGTTATCTATATTGCCAAGAGATGGATGACCTCATAGGCCCACATTGCTGATATCTGGGACGCCTTCTTCCCGGGAGAGTTTTGATAACTCTCCTTGCAGTCCTTCTAGGAAGAGTTAATGTAAAAGGAAGCATCTTTGTTTTAAACAAGGAACATCTTTACCTATGTCATAAGTGATGATTTAGTAATCATACATTTATATAAATTAAAACAAACCATATTGACATAATTTTAGTTGCAAACATTTATACATCACTTATAATCTATCCAGCCACTGTCAGTCAAACATTACGTAACTCATTCATATCCTGCCTTCTTTTAAACCTCATTCCTCCTCTGCATGTAGTATTCCCATAATTCCTATTTTTTTCTACGTAATTTGCTCCTTCCCTTTTCTAAAGATCTCAGTTCCGGTTGTTTTGTTTCTGTTACTGTATTCGCTACTCTAGTACATTTGGTTTAGATTTTGATTTCCATTTTCTAGTAATTGCTTTTTTGGCAGATATCATAATTAGATTCAGCAAGGTCTTACTGTATCAAGGCAATTCAATTCTGTATCATAGCTAAAAATCATTTCCTTAGTTACACCAATTTGCTTACCCAGTATCTCTGACAGAGCAGTCTGCAGGGAATCTTCAAAGTCCATCAACTCATTACACTCCCAGAAAATATGTTCCCAATTACCTCTTTCTTCCCCATCACACATCCAACAGTTGCTGTCTACCTGAAGAAAAACTCTACTTGGGGTACAAAAATACCTATGTAAACACTTCCAAGCAAAGATCTTAAATGTTCTAGACTTTGTTGCATGTTTGGGAGACATAAATATATCCCTCCATCGTTTCTTTGTGAATTTATTATCCAATCTCTTTTCTCAATCCTTTCTAACCTCCTCTGATCGAGTCTTATAGCTATCATGCCGTATTTTATGTGCTGTACTAATTATACCTTTTTGACAGCAGCTTCTGTTCTAGATTCTACTAAAAACTCTACAAGTGCTGGTCTTTCGCTTATAATCCCCCTATTTCTTTCTCTTTGCCTTTCCTATCAAGGATTGATATCAATTTCTAGCCTGCAGTTGAAATAAATTATTGGCCTTCTCCCATTCTATTACCTTTCCATATCTAATTATTTGCTCCAAATACCTTGGTTCTTTTGCCAGTATTCTCCAATAAATTCCAGTCCCATCATGCCTATTGTCTGTATCCCTAATTGCAGTCATTCCTTTCAGCAGAATCTCCTTTCTCCATTCCCATGCTAAGTTTTTAGAATACGTTCTGCTAGTTTATGAATATAGTATTCTGTATGGTTATCATTATTTTCCTTAAGGATTTGCATCCAAAATCCTAGTCTCTCCTTGTTACTCGAGCTTCTCCCTGTTTCTTCATCATCCCTTTCCACTTTGAGTTATAGGTTTCTGCTTGTGCTATGTATAGGAGCCTTAACTGTATAGCTTTAAAATACCCCTTCAAATTGGGTAATTCCGATCCATTCTGTTCTGCTGGAAGAATTGGCTTATCCCACTTGACTGCTGTCATCTTCCTTTCCCAGATAAAGTCCTTCAGCTCTTCATTAATTGCTGTCCATGACGTCTCCTCTGGTTGATAAAAGTCTGCGTGATTTGTGTGTAAAACTAAAAGGACTCCAAACATTTTAACAGCCTATATCTTGCTGTCCATATCCATATAATAGAGCTTCCAATTTCTCAGTTTTTGTATTATCTTTTTAGTCTCTTCCCACATCATCTTAGCTGCCACACCAGAATCCTTTTTAATCTATACTCCTGAGTAAAAGGAAGCATCTTGACCCCACTTCGGAGCATCTCTTCCTAGATACAGATCTTGATGAGGGGGAGGTTTCACCCAAATCCCTCCTAAAGATGCCACATTTAGTGGGTTCCTGGAGATGAGAGGCAGAGGGGATCCTGACCCACAGACTGCACCTCTCCCTATGAAGTTTTACAGTCCTCTGCTTCCTGGCCTGAATAATGCCACCTGGTTGCCTCTGCAGAGGACTTTTCAGAGAAATCAAAAATGTACAAAAAGTTATGGTTTTGGACATCACAGCAGTATCAGAGTAGACAGCAGTACAACAAGGATGTTCATCATTTTGGTCACTGCTGCAGTAGCCTAAGCTGTGTAGATGATATGACACTAAAAGGGTATTAGTGATTACTGCCTGCTACTGTGATTGTGCGAGTAAATTGTTATTTTAAGCGCAAACGGCCAAATCAGGGTCACACAGTGCCTAGTTACACTCGGGCTGCTATGCGACCACAACATTTCTAATTTGCTATGTAAAGTGTATTAACGGTGCAGTTTGGAAGCTTAGAACTGTTTAATGTATTGCGACTTCTGTCGCTTAGCCAGTTATGCATCCTGCTTAAACAGATAGTGTATTCACTTGATTCTGTTTATATACTTAGTTGTTCTATTCACTGTTTTGACCTACATGATATTGTCCGGCCAGGATACCAGGGCATATTTGTGAAATGGAAGGTTTTTATGCTCCTGTATTGTTTTAACTTGCATGTTACAGTTGACACTGTTTAAACGTTTAATCTCCGGGACTTTGCCCGCCTTTTTTAATGAACCTGTGAACAACCGAGCGTTCGTATTATCGCTCAGAGCCTTTTAGAGGTGTTCAGTCTATTTCCCTTCTGTGTAACGCTTCTGACGCTGTTCAAACTGTTTTAACTACAGCGACATTGCCCAGCTTCTCTAGATGAACCTGTGCGCAAACGGAGCGTTCACTCAAGCTCTGATTCTGCTGTAAATGTTCTCTACAAACAGCGACCCATATCTGTAGAACTAAAAGAAGTGCCCCACATTGCTATAGTGCACAAAAGGCTGTACAGGGCCATTTAAGGTTAGCAATTGTAACACTGTGTAGTTTTATACGCATACTATTCTTGCCTAGTATTTCCAATGTGATTTATTTTAATGTCAGTGCTACTATAATTATTGATTGTTGTGCTTACTGCTCAATTGATACTGTGTTACTAACTACTATAGTACAACTCATTTATCACTTTTCTCTTGTCCTCCAGCTTTTTCTTTTTTTTTCTTTTTTTCAATAATCATTTTTATTGTTTTGCCAAACCATTATACATTTCACACACTATTTACATTATGTACAATATTGCTTCCAATGTTTTAGTTCCATTTTGAATTTCCCTATAATACATTAAGAATAAATATCATTTTAACCAAGTACAGGAAATTAAAATCACAAAAAATTAAACATATATCCTCAGCGTATAAAATGGCAAAAGAGAGAAAATATAATAATCATATTCTGTTATCCAAATACTGGAGAGAGAAATTGCCATCCCTAGACGACAGTAAAATAGTAGAGGCGTTTAACTTAACATTAAAATCCGTATCACTTCAAAAACTGGTCTTTACTCAATTGATGATATTTAACAATGCATATTATACCCATCTTACACTTCATAAATTTGATTCAAAAAAGTCACCTAAATGTCCACAGTGTGTAGATCAGACAGCAGACCTGTTACACATGTTCTGGAGTTGCAAGTGCATTTATAAATTATGGAATTCTTTAAAGTTACAACTACAAAAATGGGTTACCAAAACTCAACACTCTCCTGGGAATTTCTGATTTTACATATTCCACCGGAGAATTTGGACAAAACAAAAAAGATTGTAATTATGAATATTAGTTTACTAATGAAATTATATATAGCCACAAATTGGTTGAACCCAGCACAGGTGTCGTGGCAAAATTTCAGGCTGTTAGCGATTAAGCATATATTAGCGCACAAATTATTAATTAGAAATAATAAGAAAAGTATAAACAGCATAAAAATTTGGGAACAAATCTTTAATATTATTTTGGCGTAGCGGTTCCTATCCACTTTCTGTCAGGACATTCTGTATGTCCTCCAGCTTTTTCATCCTGGCTTACCCCTTGTGATTACGGCCTGGTGGACACCCACACCTAAAGTAATATTCTTCACTCCCAGCAAATTGCTGTAAACAACTTCAGCATACCCTGCTGCCTCCACGAAGCTTCTCCCAGAATCTAAGAAAGTATGTGTAACTGCTGCCAGACCTTGCATTAATATAGATGTAATTGCTGCCAGACCTTGCATTAATATAGTCTGTATGCTCTGCTAAGGTGTTTTGTCTGCTCTCTGCCAGGAAAGCCAGCAGCCAAACTCCCCTTTCTTCTTATCCCATTCTTCCCCCTCACTTAGTTCCCTGACTTGCTCCCTCCTCCCTTCAATCTAACCCTGACCTGGGTTTGCCCTGGTGTACCAAAGTGCAATTCTGCATTTGTCCACTAGATGGCACCCTCCCCACACTAATACCTACTGCTACTCACTTACTCCAACTTTCTCTGTAAACTCTAACTTTTATTTTTTCTCTCTCTGCTACATTCTAACATTTTATATTACTACTTTCCTTTTCTCCCTCACTATTATTACATTCCAGCCCATTCCAGCCCACTAATTCTAAGTCCCCTCTACTTACCTTCTGCTAATTAACACTTCACTGATAGGTTTCCGATCCTCTTCTGACTCCTTTAGTCCAAATTAGTCCAAATTGATAACCAACTAAAATTCAACTCCCATCTACAACTAAACATAAAAAAAACCCATCAAAAACTAGGGATGCTCTATCGACAAAAGCTCTACCTTACAACTGCCACTAAAATCACTCTCTCTACTTCCTTTCTTATTCCCTCCCTTCTCTATGGAGCTCCACTACTAACTAACCTACAAATCTCCCTGAAAACACAAATTTCCTCCTGCTACAGTAAAATCGCCAAGTTTGCTACCAACCAAAAGTCTTCCTCCCACCACTGCTCCTCTCTCCAACAACTAAAGTGGCTAGAACTACCCAATAATCTCACCTACACACAACTATCCCTTGCACATAAACTAATTTTCAAACCCTCCCTCTGTCCCTCCCTCTCTTCTGTGTTCAAAATGCACATACCTGATAGAATTTTAAGGTCCAACAACCAAAATCTACTAGAAGTGTACAAACCAACCCATCCCCCAGGCAAACATCTTCTTTCACATGGCTTAGCACGTCTCTGGAACTCTCTACCTCCATCTATCCGTACTATCTCTAACCATTTCATGTTCAAAAAATCTCTTCATTCACATCTACTTTCCCAGTGGGAATGCTCTTGCTCCCACCCTACTTAACTACACTGAACATCCCTTTTTCCTCCTAGTCCTGCTTACACCCTTGATTTCTCTCTCTCATTATACATACCTCTTACATTCCTACTATAACCATAGAATGTGTAAGAATTATCTACACTCTTCCTCTCACATGGAGAACTCTCTTTATGAAATAACTTTAGTAGAATTTTAAATTAGAATTTTGATTTTATGTATAATCCTTTTTAGTTTTAACACTGTTAAATTAATTGTAATTGTTGTGCATTGTACTTGAACTTGTCTACTTGAAAGTTTTATAATGTTTAAGCATGTATAATACCTACTGTAATCTATATTGTTCTGGAGCTTTTCTCCCCAGGACTCCATTGAAAACGGGTTCTTTTTGGCCCAATGGACTATCCTGGTAAACCAACTGCAAATAAATAAATAAATAAATGACAGCCAGCTTCCAAAGCTTCAGAGAACCTTCCACATGTCAAACCATTAGCTCACATTGAGCTGACTAAAAGTCAAGTTTGGGTGCAAAGTCCTTCAGAGCCTTCCTGCTGCTGAATAGAATGCTCCTGTTTTGACTTTTGAGGATCGACAGTCAACCAACTCTGTTCCGTTGCCTAACAGATAGGTTCTTTTTAGAGAAGAACCCTCTTTCTACTTTATCTTCTGTCACAATTACTTTTAATCTAGGAAAAAGTGTTTGTTGACTATCTCATGCCTTTTATGTTCTTTTAATTGTGAGCATCTCTTTTTTATTTTTGTAGTAAAAAGTTGGTTAAAACAATTTTTTATGTGCAAAAGTGGTGTTAATTTAGTTTTTGAGGCTGGTGTAAGTGTTTAAAGAACTTTTTATTGTTTTTTTCCCATGTAAAAAAGGTTACTTTTTTACATCTTACCTGTTTTACTGACTTTTGATAATCTTCCCCATGAGTCAGGCAGTATTTCCAGCTCGACCATGGAAAAACATACTGGCTTCTCAGTTGTACCTTCTTCCAACCACAAAAAGAAAAATTGTTGAGCAGACTTTGCCACCACAGCAGGCTGGCAGTTTGCCTCAGCAGTAGGTGGGTGACTGCTATGGTTAAAGCTGATTCCCTGGACCACTCTTCTTTTTTCTTTATATTCCTCTAGCATAGTCCCTACAGCCACCCTGGATTGTGGGTTATATGTGTCTTCTGCAACTATTAGAGCTTCTTTCTCAGGCAATTGGGAGCCACTTTTGTCAGTCTTGGGAAAAGGGGCAGGGAAGGTGCCTCTGCTTAGCCAGAATGATGCGCTTATCATTAGAGAGGTTATTACTGGCAATTCTGGGTCTGTTTCTTCAGCAATTGCTGTCAAAGAAACAGAAAACTAAGCTCGTCTTCTCCTGTGTCATTTACTCTGGATGGAGTACTATATTACGCTTAACTCTGGGAACAGTGCAAGCTCTTGACCCTTCTTTTACAGTTGTTTCTGGTAAGAGAAAAACTGATTCCTCTTTCACTGAAGAGGTTTAAGAGATTGCACCTGTGGGGAAATGTAAATGGAGAGAGAGAGTTTTATTTTGGCAGATTTCTGATTCAGATTCTGAGGCGTGTGTGGTATCTGATAGTCACAGACCCCTGGTAAATATTCTCTTTCTCTGAGACCATTTCCAGTGTGAATCTTTTTTTCTTTCAGTTGGAAAACAGTGAGGCTTCTCAGTCCCTCAGAAAGTATTATGAAATGATACATCTGGAACTTAAGATTTGTCTGCACTGTAGGATGTTTTTGTTACAGCATGCAATTTCCCTGACAGTCAGCCTGCTGCCCCTAAAAATGCAGTTAATTCCTCAGTCTTTTAAGTTTTTATACACTAATCCTAGACTTCATGCAGCAGCAGGTTTTGCTTCAGTGAATCCAGCTGCTGCTAAACATTTTGTTAATACTAATCCTTCCCTTCTGTCAAGGATGAGAAGGCTTTCGATAAGTTTAGGGAAAAAAGTGTATGCTTCTGCAAGTTTAATTCTTTTTCCCCCATTTCAGTTGTTAGGCTCACATGTTGAAGTTTATTGTATTTAATTGTGAAAGTATAAGAAATGTTTTGGCATCGGTTTCTTCCTGTGATGGGGTAATTTTGTTTCTTTTATTGCCCAAGTCACTACTCATTGCTTAAAATGTGCTTACGACTCTGCGAAGGCTACTTCTAGGGCTGCTGCCTCTGCCACTGTTTTGGAAGTTTTACCTGTCTGCGTTCTCAGCACCTCTCAGAGGATGTTGAGAATGAATTCAGCCTTGGACAGAAATCCAGTTTCTGAACCTTCTGCTGCAGAAGTCTTCAAAAAGTGTGATGATAAGGGAAAGTTGATCCAGGGAATCTCAGATTTTTCAGTCCTCCTTGTCTAGGTTTTACAAGGAATTCTTTGATCCATTGTCTAACTTAGCAAAATACAAAATAAGCAGTCACATCAAACTGCTGGTAAGTAGACATTTAAAAAGTAATGGCAGTGAGGTTCAGAAAAGAAAGTTAGCACCCCCAGAGCAAATTAGTTAAAATGACTATATGAAAGATCTTGTCTTCCTCCCACCATGGCAGGCCCTAAATCTTCCCAAAAAGTCTGAGTCTCATTTTCTGTCTTTGGTAACAGACAGTTTCAGACAAATGTTTCTCAATGTGATTCATCAAGGTTACAGGTGGGAGTGGCTCTCCCTTCTTTCTCTGGGTACATCCTCATCCACCCGACCAAACTCTTTTCTACTGTTTTACAACCCATGCCGTCTCAGGTGGTAATAGAAGATGTTAGGTTGTCTTATCTCACCTTCGTTCTTGCTGGTTGGAATCGGAGCCGATCCTCTGCTCTGACTTGGCCACCTTCTGTAGCTCGAGAGCTGTTTACTGGCTCGAGGCTACCCCTTTATCCCATGATGCCTAGCGCTAGCTACCCAGATGTCATTTGCCACTTCAGCTGCGAGGTTCATGGTACTGGCTCAGGCTCGTATATCTTTTTCTAGTACTACCTTTTCAGTCAGATTAGGGTTTTTTCAGTTATTTGTTGTATTTGTTTAGTAGTCGCTAACTAGTTTGAGATAGTTTAGTGTGTTTTGGGACATTCCTAGAACTTGTTTTAGTTAGAGAGCCCCCCCCCTCCCTTATCTGGTAGTTTTCTGTAGATTTTTTTCTTCTTTTTTGTTGTTAGGTAGCCGTTTTAGTTAGAGGCTTCCTAAATTAAAAAAATATATATATATATATCTTTAGCAGTATAGTGTGCCTTTTTTGTTGCTTGTGTGATAGGGTACTAGTGTTAGTTTTACTGGTCCAGCCCTTTGTTTAAACAGTCATCTAGCTGTATTTTATACATCAGTGGTATTTCTGATGATGTCTAAAGAATCTAAAGTGTCAGGATTCAAGAAGTGTGACTCATGCTGTCAGAAAATGTCTCTGACAGATGGGCACACTTCTTGCGTTTATTGCTTAGGCGCTGTGCACCTGCAGGACTCTTGTTCTATCTGCCATGCATTTAGCCCAAGAGTTCTGCAGGAGCACAAAAACAAACTTATTCTGAGGGGTCTTCTTAAGCCCCAGGATTCACCAGCCAAGGCTCAGCAGGTGAAATCTCCTAAACCAGCCAAATCGTCAGCTCCCGGCTCGTTGCCGTCATTGGCCCAGGCCTTGTCTACTTCTTCAGTTCCGGCTGGAACCGAAGAGACTGCTTCCTCGTCTGCTCCACCAATACCTTCGGAGCCGTCAAGAACTCACAACAGACCGAGGTCCCCTTTGCTAGAGTCCATTCATTCGGCTCCACGGTCTCCCCTACTGCAAAGTGAGCGCAGTCCTAGATCTTCCCACTCTTCTCGGTCCTCTAGGCTTTCGGACCATGATGTGGAGAGAGTGGTCAGTAGGTTGTTGAAGTTGTAGGCACTGGCCAAAATGTTGTCCAGCCCCCCTCAACAGGTGTCGGCTCCATCTGTTTCCATCGATGTTCCTCCTCCGAATCCATTGAGCTCGGAGCCGGAGTTTATTGGGGTTCGGGTCGTGGAACCGTCGGCTCCGATAACAATTTCTTCTTCGGATCCATAGTCTGCTCCGATCCCCTCGATGGTGCCGTCCGTCAAGGGATCTGGGCGCCGGGACTCCCACGTCGGCTCCGAGGGGGCGAGTGGCATTGGACCCTTGTCTGACCCTGTTCTCCTTCTCAGAGCATCGACGCAGGTGAGCTCGGCTCCTACATCGGCCTCGGAGCCGTTTCCCTCGGTGCGGAGGAGGATTCCGGCTTCTTCGGAGCTGGAGCCTTCTATGCATCTTGGCAGGGACGCCTTCGATGTCATGAGGAGTGTGTTGGCCTCTGAGCCAGCTCCACCTTCGACCCCATTGGCTCCATCCCCTATAGTGCTTGTGCCAACCTCTGTCCCTCCTCTAGACCCCAAGCGTGGGGAACCGGCACTCCAGGGCACCCCATTGGGTGTTTCCTTTTCTTCTGAGGCCTCCCCGATCATTCAGAGGAGTCCCCTCGGAAGAAGAAGTGCAAGAGGAAGCACATTGACTCCCCCGAGTCTATCACTTTGGATACGGATTTGGATGAGTCTGAAGGATCCCCGAGATCCCCCCCCTGAAGATGTTTCCTTTTCGGACATCCTAGAAATACTTAAGCAGAGGGGGAACTGGAATACCCTAGCCTCTACTGAGGATGAATCTGACCAACACGGATCCGGAACTTACTCAAGGTTCTTTTTGGTACCAAAAAAGACAGGGGACTGGAGACCTATTTTGGATCTCAGCAGACTGAACAAGTCTGTCCAAAGAACAAAGTTTCGGATGGTCACACTACAGTCCATTCTACCTTTTCTGGGTCAGGACAATTGGATGTGCTCCATAGATCTCCAGGATGTGTACTATCACATCAAAATGGACAGACGCTCCAGGAGGTTCCTTCGCTTCCGGCTGGGAGCCAGTCATCAGTTCAGAGCTCTGCCCTTTGGTCTCACCACAGCCCCTGGGGTGTTCACCAAATGTATGGCAGTGGTCACGGCTCACCTGAGGCGTCTAGGATTCCAGGTGTTTCCATATCTAGACGACTGGCTCCTTACTGCTACTACCAGGCATCAACTCCTTCAAGCCAGGGACTATACAATTTCAGTTTGCTCCCAACTAGGCATTACCATAAATTTCGAAAAATCTGCCTTGTTGCCCTGTCAATCTATTACTTATATAGGAGCAGACTTAGATACAAGAAGCATGTCCGCAACGCTACCTTCGGACAGGGCCTCCATAATTCGCCAACAAGTTCAAATCATCATGCAATCCAAAAGGATACAAGTCGGGCATGTCCTTCAAACTCTGGGTTCTATGGCAGCGGCAATTCTTCTTATCCCCCTGGTCCGCTTTCACATGAGAATCCTTCAGTGGCTTCTGTTCACACAATGGTCCTTTCAACAGCTCCCCATGTCTCACACGATCTTGATCACAGAAGCATGCAAAAGGCACCTTTCCTGGTGGATGGTCTCCCCTCTACTGACTCAGGGCAGACCCTTCATTCAGCCCCCTCCAGTTGCTACAGTGACCACAGATGCCTCCCTGATAGGGTGGGGGGCATTATCAGGGAAGGACAGTCCAAGGCACTTGGCAGACTCACGAGTACCATCTGCATATAAATGTCCTAGAAATGAGAGCCGTGCTCTTAGCGTTGCAAGCTCTTCAGGACTCTCTCCCTTCTGGGACCCTTGCAATTCAAATGGACAACATGTCAGTGGTGTGGTATATCAACAAGCAGGGCGGAACCAGGTCCTACCCCCTGTGTCGAGAAGCGCTCAGACTCTGGCAGTGGGCGATTTCCTCCCAACGATTTCTGATTGCAACGCACATCCCTGGGACATCCAATGTCATAGCAGACAGGCTCAGCAGAGCTATTCTAATGCCTCACGAGTGGTCTCTGAATCAGGTAGTTGCGGACTTAATCTTCCACAAATGGGGACAGCCTTGCTGCGACCTCTTTGCCACCCCTTTCAGCAGCAAATGCAGCAACTACTTCTCCCTTCTTCCGCTTCCTGGTCACACTCCCAGAGACGCTCTAGTCCACGATTGGCCTCAGGGACTTCTTTATGCCTTCCTTCCATTTCCTCTGATACCGAAAATCATACAGAAAGCTATGTCGTTGGGTTGCAGAATGATCCTCATTGCTCCCTACTGGCCTCGATAAATATGGTTCCCATTTCTGCACCATTACCTTCTCGAGCAGCCTTGGACTCTGGATCCGATTCCAGACCTACGGATTCACCAGTCAGGCAGGCTGCATCAATCCCTGCAAACACTCCAGCTTACAGCTTGGTTGCTCCACTTCCAACCTTAGCCAGGCTTCCCAGCATTTCCCCAGACTTTCGAGACATTCTTGTCTCCTCCCATAAGTCTACCACTAGAAGGACTTTTGCTAGCAAATGGAAACGTTTTTCTTGTTGGGCAGAGGCTAGGAACTTAGATCCCTTCACAGCCCCTATGCATGAGATTTTGGAGTTCCTAATGGAACTCTTTCATTCGGGGTCCGCTTCTGCCACAGTTAGGGTTCAATTAGCGGCCATTTTAAATTTTCATGTTGGATTGTCTAATACAAACATTATGTCTCATAAGCTATGTAAAGCCTTTCTAAGAGGGGCTACTCTCCTTAGACCCCCAGTGAGAGACCCCCCCCCTCCTTGGGACCTTAATTTGGTATTGTCCTCCTTTTGAACCGGCAGCGTCCTGCTCCATTAAGTTCCTGTCTTGGGAAACTCTATTTCTGGTAGCTATTACTTCAGCCAGACGTGTTTCTGAACTTCAGGCACTATACGTCCGTCCTCCATAACTAGTATTTCATAAGGACAGGGTTGCTCTGAAGACTAATCCCTCTTTCCTTCCAAAGGTCTGCTCAGAAAATAATTTAAATCAATCTATTGACCTATCTGACACACCAACATGGCAGAATACAAGTTACATCTATTGGATGTTCATAGACAATTGAGGTTCTACCTGCATAGGACGAAGGACACAAGGAAGTCAGACCAACTATTCCTTTCCTATGCTCGTGGCAAACAAGGTCTTCCAGTTTCCAAAGTGATCTTATCCAGGTGTTTATCTCACATCATTACCCTTTTCTATCAATTAAGGAACACAGAGTTGCCTATTAAACTGAAGGGTCATTCTACTAGGGCCTTAGCCACCTCTGTAGCCTTCCAGTCTAGGTTGCCCATGGACTGTATCTGTGCTGCCGCTACTTGGGCAAATCCTCTTACCTTCATTTCTCATTACAAGTTGGATTTGGTCTCCAGGAGTAGAGCTAGTTTTGGTTCCACTGTTCTGAAGAGTCTGTTCCAATGAGCCACCCAGGATTGTAGGTGCTAGGGACGCTGTCCCAACTAGCAAGAATGAAGGCGAGATGGACAACTTAACATAAAGAAGTTATGTACCTACCATAACGTTCCATGTTAGTTGTCTTCATCTCGCTTTCTTTCTTGCGTCCCTCCCTCCATCCCCCTGCCCTATTGGACCGAGAGGAGTTCAGGTTTCACTGGCTGAGTGTTTTCTGGTTTGTTTCCTCTACTAACTTAGTGGGACAGGTTTGCGTAACCTTTTGTTTAGAGGGGTTCATTCATGGTTATGTCTAGAATTAGCTATTTCAAATGAGATCCGGGTAGCTAGCGCTAGGCATCATGGGATAAGGGGTAGCCTCGAGCCAGTAAACAGCTCTCAAGCTATAGAAGATGGCTGAGTCGGAGTTGAGGATCGACTCCGATCCCAACCAGCAAGAAAGAAGGCGAGATGAAGACAACTAACATGGAACGTTATGGTAGGTACATAACTTCTTTTTATTCATTCTCCTCTGTCAGGGGAAGGATTTTATTCAAGAATGTTTCTGATACCAGAGAAAGAAAATTCTTGGATACCAATTCTGGACTTTTCCTTCCTGATCCAGTTTGTGATAGCTGCCAAGTTCAAAATGCTGTCACTTCATGACTTATTACCTTTCTTCCTGATTTGAGTTACTTGGTGACCTTAAATTTAAAAGATGTATATCATCACATTCCTTTTCATTCGGATTTCCAGTGTTTCTTAAGGTTTTGTGCATCTAGATCACATTATCAGGTCTCTGCCTTAACTATTGGGCTATCCACTGGTCCAAGAATGTTCACAAAGTGCCTGGCTCCTGTGGTAGCCCTCTGCAGAGTGCAGGGTTATCCATAGGTTTCCTTATTTAGATGGCTTTGCTGTTTTTGCAGAGTCTTTTTCAAAGTGTCAGGAATCTTTCTTGGTTAAGGGATCCTAATACACAGAATGTAATTCCAAGAAAACATTCAGAAGTCTTTTCTGACTCCTTTTCATAGGGTTGTTTTTTTGTGGTGCCTTCTTGGACACAGCAATGCAAAGAGCTTTTCTTCCACATGAAAACAGTACATGTATATGTATATCTATTTCAGGAGTTTTCCAGTCAGACTTTAGTCTCAGCAAGGGAATTCCTCAGGATTCGGAGTCTCACGGCATGCTTAATTCTCATGATCTGTCTTGCAATACTCCACATGAGAAAATGCGCTGTATCTAAAATCTCTGTGGTCCCATATCAATATATATTAACTTCAAATTCCTGTCTTTTGATTTATGTGGTGGAGATATCAAATTTCTCTTAATCCATGTCTCCTATTCTCCCTTCCTGCTTCAGCACACTCAGTCATAACAGATGCCTCGGACTGTGCTTGTGGAGCAGCATCAGTGGGCATAAATCTGCCAAGGTTTTTGGAACAGAAAAGATAGGCCAAATCATGTCAACTTAAAAAAATGGTAGCTTGTATAAATGCTTTCAACTCTTTGAATCATCTGTGGTCCCTGAGACCTCTTAAAGTGTTTAAAGATAACACCACAGTGCAATGTCCCATAAACAAGAACAGAAGAACCAGATCTTTACCCCCTGTACAGACTAGCCATGTCAGCATGGGATATAGCTTTCCAGCACAGTCTCACTGTACAGGCATCCCACATCTTCTCAAAACAAATATTGGTGGCAGACAAGATGAGCAGGACCAGGCTAGACCGCCACTAATGCAAACAGTCAAGGGGTTTTCCAGGATTTGAACCATCTTTGGGGGGGAATCAGCTCAATTAAATTTTTTCCTCCTCTCTTAACAGTCAAGTAGCAAATTCCTGTTCCAGAACTCCATGCATGAAGGCCTGGAAGACCGATACCTTTTCTTTTCCCCCATACAGGAATGTTCTTTTATGCTTTTTTATCCTTTCCACTGATTTCCAGGGTACTTGTGAAGATTTAGAAAGATTCCCCAAAGGTCATTGTGATTATTCCCTTCTGGCTCAGGCAACAGTGGATGTTCTTTGTGTTTCACTGTTTCAGTCATCACATTTGGGGTTATCCCTGCCAGGGTAGCCCTCGGCCGGCCTGAATACCAGAGGCTTAGTATTTCTGCGTCGGTGTCGCTTCAGGACTAACTTCAGGATGTGAGTAGTATGAAGTAAGGCAGCCGACACCGTTACAGTCTTTCTTGCCATGGAGCCGAAGCAGAAGCAGTTTGCACTAGTGCTGGTCAGCCACTACATGAGTTTCATCTACCGAATTGAAGTTGAATTCTTCTAGAGCTAAGTACCCTGTTGTGGATCCTTTTTTCTTGCACTAACCAATGTCGGAAAAAGTTAATAATTGTCTCGCCTGTGAAAACCAAATACCACACCGAGACTTTCATTCTTACTGCGTCACTTGTGTAGGCCCAGACCACGACATCCCCCGTTGTCGCTTTGTTCAACGCCAGAGCTATCCATCTTCAGGCCCTTATTGTAGCTAGATATTTTCGTTTACAGTCCCCGAATTCCGATATGGCTTCGGTAAGCCATCCGACAGCAGATCTTCCAAAAAAATGTAAAGATAAAGACAGAGACAGACCGCACAGGTCCAAACCTACCGACGATGCTTCCGTTAAGCTAGTCGTCAGTTCTCCGTTCCTCAGTGAGGCACTTTCGCAGCCCCTGGTGCCCGCTTCTGTGGATTCACAGGCCGCTACCAAGACCCTTTTGGAGTCTTGTACGCTGCAAAACTCTTCTTCGACTAAGGATCCTGTGGTCGTCTCTACCTTGGATGTGTCTGGAGCCACTGAGCAGGCACTGGCTTCCGAGGAAGTCGTTCGCACTACTGATTCTCGACACAAACCGACGTCTTCTTTCGCAACTACTGTTCTTTTAAAAACGACCGAGTTTCTTAGGCCCAGGGTACGAACCACACCCAAGAAACTGATGACCCAATCTCAGGCCCCTGCTTCCTTGCCTCGGTCTCAAATGCTTAAAATGGCAGAAGACCTTGTCATGCTGATCAGGGGAAGCTAAGCTACCCCCTCCAAAACTAAAAGAGATCTGTCCCCTGTAGTTTTTTCTGAACAAGAGTCAGATGACTCTGATGTATCTGAATATGAAGACATGCAACCCCTCTCTACTTATGAGGATTCTGATGCAGAGGATTCCATCCCTTCAGCCTCTCCCCCACAGGATTTTTCCTTTGGGGAAACTCTTCATACCTTAAGGGAGCATTTCCAGTGGGAGAGTCAAGACCACCCTCAGTCTAAAAAGAGACTCGGGGAATTCTTAGATCTTCCACAGCAGAGACCCTTGACCATCCCCCCAGTCCTGGATGTTGTAGAGGATGTTTTCCTGGAATCCAGCTTGACTCCTGACACCCTCCCTCTTGCACCCAGAAAAACAGACAGGTACTATAGAGTCCCTGACTCTCACAAATTTCTTTTTAAAAATCCTACAGCTGACCCTGAAGTGATTTCTCAAGGGCCTAAAGGGATTAACGCAACCTCTGCTAAGAGTCCCACCCCCTCAGATAGGGATTCCCGAGTACTAGACAGATGGGGTAAAAAAGTATACACCTCAGCTACTCTTGCTATCAGGGCACTAAATTGTCAGATCCATATGCTAAAATTTCAGCAACATACCCTGAAACTCCACAAACAAAAAATGTCTTCCTTTCCTGCTTGTGCAGAATCTCAGGAGTTACAAGAGTTAATGCATTCTGTAAGTCAAGTAACTAAACACACCTTGCACTGTGGTTTTGATGCCCTAGAAGTTTCTTGCAGGGCAGCAGTCACTGGATCTGTTATTAGAAGGCATGCATGGCTTAAGGAACAGCCCCTGTCAAACCATGTCAAATCTAAATTGTTGGATGCCCCCTTGCACAAAGACAACTTATTTGGCACTAAGGCAGAAGAGGTCTTAAGATGGAAGAAAAAGCAAAATCTATGCAGACAGTTAAGGATTCCTTACAGGTCCAGCCACCCAGGTTCAGCAGTCATTGTCCCACCAAGCACTGGTCCTTTCCTGCTCCCACTAAGCCAATTCAGCCCATGCCCCCGGGAACCAGACCCCCCCCCCCCGACAGCAGCCACAGGCTATACAGAGAGCTAAGCAGTGGACTACCTCCACTTCAAAACCAGGGAGTTCTAAGCCACCCCATTATGGTAAGAACTCACAACGACTCACCTCCCCCACCCCCTCCCTCTGCCCACTTTCACTTACCCCTAGGAGGAAAACTCTCCTTTCACGCAAGGACCTGGTCCACCATTGCCAACGACCACTGGGTTCTCAACAAAGTGTCTCAGGGATACAAATTTTCCTTCCACACCCTTCCAACCTCAAAAGGGTTCCCAGATCTACCTCCAAATCAGTGGGCAGAGGCTCAAAAGCAAATCCTTTCCCTACGTTCTATGAGGGCAGTAGAGCACGTTCCTGCAGAACAGATAGGCCAAAGTTTCTACTTCAGACTTTTTCTGGTGCCCAGAAAAGAGGGCACCTGGCACCCCATCATCGCTCTATCCATTCTAAACATCTTTCTGGTGATCCCAAAATTCAGAATGCTCACCCTTCTGCAGCTGCTACCCATGCTGTCCAAGAATGCTTGGCTAGCCACCCTAGATCTAAAAGAGGCCTACCTCCACATTCCTATCAGGGAATCATGCAGGAAATATCTCCGTTTCAGGACAGGATCTCAGCGCTTTCAGTTCTCTGCTCTTCCCTTTGGCTTATCTACTGCTCCCAGAGTTTTCACAAAATGTCTGGCTCCGGCCATTGCTTTTTGCAGACAAAGGAGTGTCCATATTTACCCATACTTAGACAACTGCCTAATTCATGCAGACAGCCAGGAAAAGCTGCTCAAGCACCTGGCCTTTGTAAAGACCCTACTAACCTCCCTAGGATACATATCAATGAAAAGAAATGCAAACAGGTGCCCACCCAAAGGATTATCTCCTGGGAGCAAGCCTGGACACAGCATTCCGAATGGCATTCCTTACACCAGAAAAACAAATTTTCCTGACAGCCTACTTCTCTCAACTAGCCACCAAACCCCAGTTATCAGCAAGGAAAGATCCTGCAAGCTGTGGGGTTCATGGTATCTTGCATACTACTCATTCCATATGCCAGACTGCATATGAGGAAACTTCAGTGGTACCTGAAAAGCCTTTAGTGTCAACACTGTCAAGACCTGGAGACTCTTACCTATAATTCCTTGCATCAGAAAAGATTTTCTTTGGTGGACAACAGCATTCTCCCACAACAAGGGACTACCTTTCTCACCACTCCCGCCACCCAGACCCTCACCACAGATGCATCAAACTATGCTTGGGGTGCACACCTGGATGGCAGTTGCATACAGGGCCAATGGAGCCCACAGTAAATCCCTCTGCACATCAGCCAAAAAGAGATGATGGCTGTCCAGCACGTCTTGATAGCTTTCAAGCCCCTTCTCTCCCCAGGGGCTCTCCTGATCAAAACGGACAGCACCACTGTGATGTGGTATATCAACAAGCAGGGAGAGACTCGCTCCTACCCTCTATGCAGGCTGGCCATGACCCTTTGAAATACAGCCACTACCACGCAACTGCACCTGTTAGCACAATTCCTGCCAGGTTCTCTCAACTCTCTGGCAGACCAATTAAGCAGAAATCTTCTGGACCCACATGAGTAGCAGCTCAACAGAAGAACCTTCACCCTAATAACTCAGAAATGGGGCACCCCGCAGGTCAACCTCTTTGCCTCCCACACCAACCATCAGCTCAGGAAATTCGGCATCAGGGAGCATCACTGCCCGGACTGGCTCAATCCATCAGTCTATTTCTTTCCTCCACTACCTCTCATCTCCAGGGTACTGTTCAAAATAAAGAAGTAAAAACCAAGGACAATTCTTATAGCTCCAGACTGTTTTCAACAGCACTGGTGGTACCCCTTGCTGCACAGCCTGTCCGCACTGCCACCATGGCATCTTCTTCAGATTCCAAACCTCCTAATCCAGAGGGAAGAGGAATTCATGCATCCCCAATTGCAGACACTCAGTTTGGCAGCTTGGCTTATTCCCTAAGCCTGGATCAATCTGCCAACCTCAGTAAACAGGTTCTAGATGTTATACGTGAGGCCAGATGCCCCAGCACTAGAACGTCTTATGCTGACAGATGGAAAAGGTTCTGCACCTGGATCCAGGCTAAGGGAGCCAGTACAGCACAGCCCTCCCTCCCTCTCATCCTGGATTACTTACCTGACCTACTAAACAGTGGCCTCTCTTTCTCCTCTATAAAAAGTCATGCCTCTGCTATCTCTGCTCATTTCCCCACTGAGCAACCCCTTTTCTTGCACCCTTTGATCAAACAGTTCCTAAGAGGGGCTAGCAACTTGAGGCCACCCAGAACACCAACCCCAGCTTGGAACCTTGACTTTGTGTTGAAAAAGCTCACCCTGCCCCCTTTCAAACCAACTTCTGCAGAGCTAAAATTTCTCTCCTGGATGAGAGCTTTCCTTCTGGCCATCACTTCAGCCAGAAGAGTCTCTGAGCTGCAAGCACTCATGGCTGTGGAACCCTTCATCTTCCATGCTGACAGGGTATCTCTCAGAACTAATGCAGCCTTCATGCCCAATGTAGTGTCCAGTGTGGCTCTCAACCAATCCATTCATTTGCCCCCCTTTTTTCCCAATTCCCAGAACAAGCGGGAAATGATCCTGCACTCTCTAGATGTGCACAGACAGCTCAGATTCTATCTAGACAGGACTAAATCCTGCAGAAAATCAATTGCTGGTTAGCTTTGCTACATGGCAGAAGGCAAAGCCATCTCCAAACAAACCATTTTTAAATGGATAGCACACTGCATCCATTTCTGCTACAAACAACATGGAATGCCTCCCCCAAGGGGGTTAGGACTCACTCCACCAGAGCAGCCTCCACCTCTGCAGCTTTCCTCAGAGGAGTCCCCACCAGGGACTTCTGGAGGCTGCCACCTGGACATCTGTTTACACTTTTAGCAAACATTACCAAACATTACCACCTGCCTCTCTTCCCCAAATCCAGGGCAGGGTTTGCCTCTGCAGTCTTGCAGGGCATCCTAGACAGCCCCTAGTTTCCTTGACTGCCTCCACCCATTTCCTCAGCTTTGGGAATCAACCCAAATGTGATGACTGCAACAGTGAAACACGAAGAACATAGTACAGTTGTGTACACTTACCATAAATGTAGATGTTAGTGCATTCACTGTTGAAGTCCTGGTTTCCTTCCCTCCATCCCCCTTTCTTCTCTTTCTTTACAAGGGACGTATTGGTATTTACTTTCTACTGGTTGGGTTCTTCCACCAGAACCTGCCTCCTACTTTGGTGGCTCCTGACAGGTTAGGGCAAGAAAAACTGATGTAACGGCGCTGGCTGCTTTAATTTATACTACTGATGACCTGACATCAGTCCTGAAGCGACAGCAGCCGACACAGAAATATTAAGCCTGTGATATTTGGGCCGGCGAGGGCTACACTGGCAGGGATAACCCAAATGTGATGACTGCAACAGTGAATACACTCAAACAGTTACATTTATGGTAAGTGTACACAACTGTACTTTCTTTCTTCTTTTGGAAATGGCCGGGGGAAATTACCACAAGCTTTCCTCACAGACCGAATTTACTGTCACAGGATTAGGGGGTGTTTGATACATGATAAACACCAAAAAGAGAGAGCAAACATGGCCAAGGGCTGATAACTGTTCAATGAAGTTAGCGCTTTCACATATTAACAGACACTTCCCCAGACTTTAAGTGAAACACAATTAAAAAACAGCATGATTTATATTCTTAGTAAATCACTGATAGTGATGTGAATTAATTAATATTCATATCTTAAAGTAACAAAATCCTAAAAAAAAAAAAAAAATATATATATATATATATATATTTATATATATATATATATATATATATATATATATATATATATATATATACATATATGTATGTATATATATATATATATATATATATATATACTATTCTATTCTAGATCAAGTTAGTACATAATATAACATTTAAACCCACTTAAAAATAACATTCAGAACTAGAGCAAATACAATTTCATATCGCAAAGACATGCCCCAAACCAAGGGGTTGAATATTATTTTTAAGTGGGTTTAATATATTATGTAGTAACTTGATCTAGAATACTGTTTTTTTTTTAATATTTTATATATATTATTTTTTACGATGTTTTGTTACTGTGGTTTTTTTTATATTTTATATACATTATTTTTTAGGATGTTTTGTTAGTTTAAGATGTCATGAATATTAATTAATTCACATGACTTGTCAGTGATTTACTAAGAGTATAGATCATGCTTTTTTTATTGCATTTCATTTAAAGTCTGAGGAAGCATTAAGACCTGAAAGCGTTAACTTCATTAAACAGTTTTATCAGCACTTGGCTGTGTTTGCTCTTTCTTTTTTGTTGTTTTTCAGTTGACTTTTATGTGGAGGAGCTTAATTCACCAGTCCTTTGTTCATTTCTGCAGGTGTTTGATACATCCTTACCCAAAACAATTGTAGTTGACTGCATGGATGATAAGGTTTTAATACCTTTTATAGGTACCTGTTTTCTGAGGACATGCAACCAGGTATTGATGGAAGCAAGAAAGCCTGCTACTAGAAAATTGTATATTAGCAAATGGAAAAGGTTTTGTAGTTGGTGCCAACAGCAGACCCAGCACCCACTCAGGGCTAGTGTTTCTCTAGTTTTACAGTGTTTGTGACAGTTACAGTCCTATGGCCTTACTATTCTAGCAAGGTCCAGTTGTCAGCCATTTTGGCATGTATGCCCATGAGCTCCCCTCTTTCATTGCAGCCTCATTTCATAATGATTTCGGAAGGAGTTCTGCATATGAAGCTTCATAGAAAACCAGTGGCTCCTCCTTGGGATCTTAAATTTTGTGTTAGTAAAAATAACACTTGCTCCATTTGAACCAACTTGTCAGGCTAACTCGAGACTCATGTAAAATGGTCTTACTCATTGCTCTGACCTCTGCAAAAAGAGTTGAGTTGCAGCTTCTTACAGTGGACTAACCTTATCTGATTTCTCACAAATGTAGGGTTTCTTTAAGAACTAATCCTTTTACTCCTGAAGTGGTATCTAAGTTTACCTTATGGTAATATATCCAACTTCTTGTCTTCTTTTCTGAGCCTAAAATGAGGAAGAAAGGGTTCTTCATACCTTGGATGTCCACATACAACTTGAGTACTTGACAGAACAAAATCTTTCAGAATTTCTGATCAGTTATTTATTTCTTGTAAAGGTAAAAAGAAATGGACGACCTGTGTCAGAGCAGACTATTTTCAAATGTTTGACTCAGGCCATTATATTTTTGCTATTTCCCCCACAACAAAACTATTCCAGGTGTGGCTTTTTTTGAAAAGGTTGAATTCCAGAAGTACTGTAGAAGCAGTAACTTGGTATTGTGTGCATACTTCTGTAAAACACTATAAACCAGATTCCTTCTCCAGGTCTAGGACCGGCTTGCCTAGGACTGTTCTGTCTGTCAGTTCTAAGCTATGGTAATCTGCCCATATAGCTTAGGCTATTACAACACTAATCTTAATCACAAACATAGTACAGTTGTGTATGTAAACTCGCCATAATAGTAAATGTTTGAATGATCAGTGTTGTAGCAGCTGCTCTCTCCTCCATTCCCCCTTATTTTTTTGTTTTATTTTTGCCAGGGTATGGACATGTATTTTATCTTATTCTAGCACTGTCCTGTTGTGGCTTTAGCCTCCCTCTCTCGCTCTGTTGGCATAAAAGCTCTGAAGGACTTATTGTTCAAACCTGACTTTTAGTCGCAGCTCGAGTAGACTAACAGTTTGGTCATATGAAAGTTGCGCTGAAGTCTTGTAAACTGGTTGGATATTACATCCTTGTATCCTATGCAGGATATAACCCCATATAGCATAGGTTACTGCAGCAGAGATCATTCATACATCTACTTTTTTGGTCTGCTTACTTAACACAACAATACCTTCCCACAGTGGAGGTGACTTCCAGTCTGGCTACTGTGCTACAGTCAGAGGTGGTTCCAACCAGGTCTACATTACTATGTCTTAAGACCTTTACTCTGAATACCTCTCCATCGACACAAAACCGTCGAAGTACACTTCCGCAAATCGTGGAATTTTTCCCAGGGAAATGTAACAATTGCCCCATATCACAATGGAACACACAAACCGCAGTAAATCAAACCCACCCAGGTAGTGGGCTTCACCCCCTCACACCCTTTCCAACTATATATACTAACTCCAAGATTGCATTACACTGGGGAAAAGGTTGAAGTTGCAAAGTTGGCCAACTGCTTACCCTGGGAAAAATTCTGTGATTTGTGGAAGTGAATTTCGATGGTTTCATGTCAATGGAGAGGTGTTCGACGTAAAGGTCTTTTGAAGTAATAATATAGACCCATTCCAACCACCAAGGCTTTAGAGGATCCTTTCGAGGGTGCATTCAGTAAAATTCCTGAAAGGTTGCTCGACAGTCCTGCTCTGGGGATAGTCAAGAATAACTTCCTCCACTTACCTGTGTGGGTGTCAGTCACTTTGGACAAGTGGATAAGGGAAATTATGTCCAGTGACTACTCTATTCCATTTTTGTAAATACTCCAAAACATACCCTTATGCCTCCCAACAGTTCCACCCTGACAGGCTTGAGTAGCCATGAAGGAAGTAAGAATTCTTCAACAGAGAAGAGTCATCCAGAAGTCCCACCAGACCATGGAGGGTCCAGATTTTGCTCTAGGCTCTTCTTGGTGCTCCAAAAAAACTGGACTTCTGACCCATGCTCCACTACATTTGGTTAAACAAGTATGTGAAGACGTCATTCCATATGGCCATGGTGTAGTCCATATTGCCATACTTGCAGGCAGGATCTCCAAGATGCACATACCTACATATCAACATTGACATCACTGAGGTTCTTGCACTTCCAGGTGGAAGCCAGTCGCCATCAGTTTCAAGCTCTGCCGTTTGGACTCAACCACGCACCCCCCCCCGTGTAACAAGTGTATGTCTCCTGTTGCAGCCCACCTGTAACTACTTGGACTAAGGATGTTCCCATATCTGGATGACTGACTCCAAGCAACCGTAGTACCCCCCCTCCCCATATGGAAAAGCTTCTAATGGCAAGACAGTACTTGCTCTGACTGTTTCTGTTTTTGGGGGTTATGGTCAGTGTTGTGAAGTCCTAACTGGATCTGTTACAGTCCCTGGTGTTCATTGGCTGATAGTTGGATACAGTCAGTCAAATAGCAAAACTATTATTTCCTAGCATAATTTCTATTATAACTGAAGTAACAAGTTTCTTAGAAAACCTACAATCAACAGCAGTTGCAGTACTCGAGGTGCTGGTTCTCATGGCCACATCTGTCCAAACAATCCCATTCTCCAGAATGAATGTACGAATTCATCAGGGGTTATTTAGGACTCAGTGAGACCAAGCTCTTCACCCCATGATACATATGGTCAAGCTTTGCAAAACCTGTGTCAGGAGTTTGTTATGGTGGACAGAAGACCTGCAGAATGTTTTTATGCGGGCACTCTATGCATCCTTCCACCGCTGTTACTGTAACAAAGGATACATCCATTTTGGGGTGGGGGCATTACCTGCACAGGATGGTTGAAAGCAAGAGGACAACAGTAGAGGCCATGTCACACATCAGCATGCTGAAGATGAGAACAGTCTTCTAAGCAGTGCGAGCGTTTTAGGACTTGCTCCCCCAGGATGTGATTTTCATTCATAAAGACAATATGACAGTGGTATGTTATATAAACAAGCAAAATGGAATATGCTCTTAACCCTTATTCAGAAAAGCCATTAGGATTTGAGAATGGGTCATAATGTTACATCACTTTTTTATTGCAATGTACAAATTGGGGACTTCCAGCATAATTACAGATAGGTTGTGCAGACAAATCCTGTTTCCGCATGAGTAGTCTGTCAACATGAAGCTATTTTCCATTGTATTTTGATGATGGAGAAAAACATGTTGCAATCTCTTGTCTTCACCATCCAACACCAAACACAATAGTTTTTTTTTTCGTTGTCCCTCAGGAGATAGTGACCAAGAGATGCATAAATCCATGATTGGCTTCCAGATCTCCTTTATGTGTACCCACCATTTATACTCATAACTAGAGTCCTCCAGAAGGCCAGAATGTGCAGAGCAAAGATCATTCTCATTGCCCTGCCCTGGCCTTGCCAGAAATGGGTCCCTTTGCTATAGCTTCAACTCAAGAGAAAAGCCTCTTTTCTTTATTGAGAATCTTGTCTGGTTTCACACTTGTCCAAGCTGCCTAACCAGACATACATTCCCTTCATTTGGCTGCATATTTTATGGACATCCAGTGACGGACCTGTCACATGACGTGATCAGTCTAATGATTGCATCTCAAAGACCTTTAACAAGGAGAAATTATAAAGACAAATGGAAGACGTTTACATTCTAGACCTCAAAGCAAACTATAGACTCTAGTTCAGCATCTTTATTCTTTCTGTGTAGTTACCTTTTTAGCAGACATGTTCAAGAAAGGGATCAGATGTTCCTCGTGTTTCACTGTTGCAGTCATTATATTAGGGTAATCTGCTGGCAGGTTGCCCTCAGTCGGCCTGATTAACAAAGTCTTGGGTCCTGCGTCGGTTGCTGTCCCGTCTTCCATGACGTCAGGTCGTCAGGGGTATAAAACATGCAGCTGACGCCATTACATCAGTCTTTCTTGTCGTGCAATGGCCGAAGCAAGAAGCAGTTCGCAAGTGCTGGTCGGCCGACTCCTGAAATTTTCGTTTTCGAGTTTCAGATCCGAAGTCTTGAACTTAAAGCTAAGTACCCCATTGGGGAAACTTTTTCTTGCTCCTTACCGATGTCAGTAAAAGTTAATAATTGCATTACTTGTGGGAAGCAAATACCTCCTAAAGATTTCCATTTGTACTGTATTCCTTGCCTAGGCCCTGACCACGACGTACCTTGCTGTCGGTTTTGTGCTTTATTTAATCAGTGCACTATCCGTTGTCGGTACATTTTTGCCTCTAAATATTTCGGTTCTCTGTTTAATTATCCAGAAATGGCGTCGGTTAGCCATCCGACTACCGGAATTCCGAAAAAGTGCAAAGAAAAAGACAGGCCGTTGATGTCCAAAACTGATGACGACGCTTCTCCTAAGCCAGTCGCCAGTTCGCCGATACTTAGTGAGGCGTTTTCGCAGCCCCTGATACCCGCTACTTCTGACTCGCAGGCCTCTGCTGAGACCCATTCAGAGTCCGGTATGCCGCGAGATGCTTCACCTATGGAACCCGCGGATGTCTCTACCTTGGATGGGTCTGGAGTCGCTGTGCAGGCACCGGCTTCTGAGGGTGTTTTCAGGCCTACAGACTTGCATATTAAACCGACTCCACCTTCTATTCTAAGGCCTAAATCTCAATCTATGTCTAAAAAACCGATGCCCAGGCCACATGTTCAGGCCCCTATGCCTAAAAAACAAATTATCAAAATGGCTGAAGATCTTATTACTCTAATCCGGGGTAGTCAGCCTCCCCCTTCTAAGGCCTAGGACTGACCTTGACTATGAATCTTCTGATCAGGACTCTGTTTCTTCTAATTCTTCCTATGACCTAGATTTGTCCATGCCTACTTATGAGGATTCTGATGCAGAGGATTCTATTCCCCTCTGCTTCCCCCCCTGAGGATTTTTCTTTTGGGGAAACTTTACATATCTTAAGGGAGCATTTCCACTGGGAAAGTCAAGAATTTTCTGCATCTAAAAAGAGGCTTAGGGATTTCCTTCTCCTACCTCAGCATAGGCCTTTGGCTATACCTCCTGTACTAGACATTGTTGATGATGTGTTTTCAGAATCCAGTATGGCTCCTGATTCCCTGCCTCCATCTCCTAGTAAACCCGACAGATACTACAGGGTTCCTGAGTCCCACAAGTTCCTTTTCAAAAATCCTGTTGCGGATCCAGAAACCATTTCTCAGGGGCCCAAGGGCATTAAGGCTTCTACTGCTAAAAATCCTACCCCTTCTGATTCCAGGGCGCTAGATAGATGGGGTAAAAAGGTTTATACTTCTGCAACCTTGGCAATCAGGACTTTAAACTGCCAATTTCATATGCTAAAATATCAACAGCATATTATGGGACTGCTTAAACAGAAAATGATGTTGATTTCTGACTGTGTGGAAAATACAGATTTACAGGATTTATTGCATTCTGCTGAACAAGTTGGAAAACATAATTTGCAATGTGGTTTTGATTCTTTAGAGGCCTTTTGCAGGGCTGCAGTTACTGGATCTGTGCTTATAAGACATGCTTGGCTTAAGGAGCAATCTCTGCCTGATCATGTAAAAGCAAAATTGTTGGATGCTCCTTTAAATCAGGACCGCCTGTTTGGTAATAAGGCTGAAGAAGTTCTAAAAAAGATGGAAGATAAAGCTAAATCTATGCAATCTGTAAAAGATTTCTTACAAGTGCAACCTCCAAGATTTAGTAGGCACCGGCCTACTAAGAATTGGTCCTTTCCAGCTCCTTCCAGATCCTCTCAAATCAAACCCAGACACACTAAACACACCAGGTTTCAGTCCCAAGGGACCCTCAGAACTAAGCAGCGGGGGGCATCCATTTCCAAATCTGGAAATAACAAGACCACCCCCCTATGGTAAACAGTCTCAATGACTTTCCTTTAAAATTGTCAAGCACTTACCTTTCAGTCGCCCCTTCGGGGGGAAAGGTTGCTCTTCTTGCAAAAAACTGGGAACTCATAACCCAGGACAAATGGTTTTAAACAGTGTCCTAGGGATAAAGATTTCATTTCCGCACGTTGCCAACCCCAAACGGGTGGTCAGACCTGCCCCCAAATCAGTGGGCAGAGGCTCGGAAACAAGTACTTTCCCTCTTAAACATGGGGGCTATTCATCCGGTACCAGAAGAGGAAAAGGGACAAGGTTTCTTTTCAAGGCTTTTCCTGGTACCCAGAAAAGACGAATCTTGGTATCCAATTCTGGACCTGTCTACTCTAAACACCTTTCTGGATATTCTAAAATTCAAGATGCTGACTCTTCACCAGTTACTTCCAATGCTAGGCAAAGATGCCTGGTTGGCAACTCTAGATTTAAAAGAAGCTTACCTGCATATTCCAATCAGGAAATCTTGCAGAAGATAACTACGCTTCAAAGCAGGCTATTTGCATTATCAGTTATCTGCACTACCCTTTGGCTTGTCTACTGTGCCCAGGGTATTAACAAAGTGCCTGGCTCCAGTAATTGCATTTTGCAGACAAAGAAATATTCAAATATATCCATACCTGGATGATTGTCTAATTCAGGCAGAAAACCAGGCCATACTTATAAATCATCTGGCGTTTGTAAAAAGGGTTCTAACTTGTGTAGGGTACACCATAAACAAAAAGAAATCAGAACTGGTACCCTCTCAACATATTACATTACTGGGTGCAAGCTTGAATACAACTGCCCACATGGCTTTCCTCATGCCAGAAAAGCAAATTCATTTGGTAACTTACTTCAAACAAGTGGCCACACAAACCCTGCTATCTGCAAGACAAATACTGCAAGCCTTGGGGTTCATGGCCTCCTGCATTCTTCTAATTCCATATGCAAGACTGCATATGAGGAAACTTCAGTGGTACTTAAAAAGTCTATGGAGTCAACATTGTCACAGCCTGGAAACGATGATTCCTATCATACCTTGCCTACATCTGGAGCTCCTATGGTGGGCAGAGGCCTGCCACCAAAACAAGGGACTGCCATTCACACTAACCCCTGCTGCCCAAACCCTAACTACAGATGCATCAGACTATGCATGGGGGGCTCACCTGGCAGGGAAGTGCATTCAGGGCAAATGGAACCCAAATCAAATACCTGCATATCAATCAAAAAGAAATGTTAGCTGTACAGAATGCTCTGACAGCCTTCAAGGACTACATTCATCCAGGACAACTAAAGGTAAAGACGGACAACACCATGGTTATGTGGTACATAAAAAATCAGGAAGGTACACATTCCTACCCCCTCTGCAGACTAGCCGTGGCATTGTGGAAAATGGCCTTGAGCTACCAAGTGCAACTACAAGCTCAGTTCCTGCCAGGAAAACTGAATACACTGGCAGATGGACTAAGCAGAAATCTCATGGACCCAAACAAGTGGAAACTGGAACCACGGATTTTTAACATGTTGATAAGCAAATGGGGGAGCCCAAACATAGATCTATTTGTCTCGCCCCCACAACTACCAATTGGACACATTTTGCAGAAGGATTCCTCACAAAAAAGCTTGGAAAGTGGATGCTCTGTCATTCAGCTGGAAAAACCTATCCGTCTATGTATTTCCCCCACTGCCTATGCTCTCCAAAGTTCTGTTGAAAAGCAAACAGGACAAACCGAGAATGATTTTGATTGCTCCAGACTGGCCACCCCAACACTGGTACCCACTCCTGTGCAGTGTGTCACAAATTTCACCGTGGCACCTGCCTCAGACACCTTCCTTACTGTCTCAGCAGGAGAACCAAATTCTGCACCCTCAGCTCCCAACATTGAACCTTGCAGCTTGGCTAATCACTTAAATTCACCCTTAGCATCCCTCAGCAAACCTGTGATGGATGTCATCTTGGAGGCGAGAAGACCTAGTACTAGAAAATCTTATGCTGACAAATGGAAAAGATTCTGTGCTTGGAATCAATCTCAAGGAATGAGCACAGCAGCGCACAATTTACCTCAGATTTTACAATACTTAACTGAGATGCTTCACAAGGGCCTGTCTTTTTCCTCCATTAAAATCCACTCCTCAGCCATTTCAGCTCATTATAACACAGAACCCTCCCCTCTTCTCTCATCCTCTGCTCAAGCAGTACCTCAGAGGGGCCAAAAACTTGAGACCACCCAGGAGAACTCCAACCCCTGCTTGGGACCTTAACTTTGTATTGGAGAAACTCACTCTACCGCCTTTCAAGCCAGCTGCTACTGCAGACTTAAAATTTCTTTCTTGGAAAACAGCCTTCCTTCTAGCAATCACTTCAGCTAGAAGGATATCTGAATTACAGGCCCTTATGGCAGTGGAGCCTTTCATCATCTTTCATGTGAATAGGGTGTCACTCAGGACCAATCCATCCTTCATGCCCAAGGTGGTATCAAGTGTGGCTCTTAATCAGTCCATTAATTTGCCAACTTTCTTTCCCAATCCACAGAACAAAGGGGAATGGATTCTGCATTCATTGGATGTGCACAGACAACTTAGATTCTACTTGGACAGGACTAAACCTCGAAGAAAATCTGAACAACAGCTGGTAGCATTTGCTGCGGGGGCAGAGGGTAAGGCTATTTCAAAACAGACCATTTATAAATGGATAAGCCATTGCATTCATTTCTGCTATAAGCACCATGGAAACCTATCTCCCAGGGGATCAGATCTCATTCCACCAGGGCTGCATCTACTTCTGCAGCCTTTCTCAGAGGTGTTCCTACCAGGGATATTCTAGAAGCTGCTACCTGGAGTTCAGTTCATACTTTCACCAAGCATTATCATTTCCCATTTTTTTCTCTAAATCCACAGCTGGCTTTGCCACTGCTATCTTGCAGGGCCTTATAGCTAGTCCTAATGCTGTATAAATCCACCCTCCCAACCATAGCTTTGGGAATCTACCCAAATGTAATGACTGCAACAGTGAAACATGAAAAACATAGTACAGTTGTGTACACTTACCATAAATGTAGATGTTCGAGTGTATTCACTGTTGCAGTCCTGGTTTACCCTCCCTCCAGCCCCCTGTTTTTCTCTACTTTCTTTTACTATGCTTAAAAGCCTTTTTGATGTATTTGCTTTTGGTTGGAGGTATACTTTTGTGTTTTTAATTTTATTTTTGCTCCCCTTTAGGGGGGCACCTGACATCTGGGGCAAGAAAAACTGATGTAATGGCGTTGGCTTCATGTTTTATACCCCTGACGACCTGACGTCATGGAAGAAGGGGCAGCAACCGAAGCAGGACCCAAGACTTTGTTAATCAGGCCGACTGAGGGCAACCTGCCAGCAGATTACCATAATGTAATGACTGCAACAGTGAATACACTCTAACATCTACATTTATGGTAAGTGTACACAACTGTACTTTACTCTTCTATAGAGATTCAATTAGCAGACATCTTATCCTTTTGCTTAGGCTTTTCCACATTTTCTGTAGTATCTCTGTTGCCAGGTAAAGTATTTTTGAAAGGAGTTTTTCATTTCATATCTTGTTTAGCCCTTCCCCCGAATCTTGGACTCTAATTTTGTTCTGGATAGATTAACTAAATCTCCTTTTGAACCAGCAAATTTTACAGCAGTAACATTTTTTAATTTGGAGACTGTGCTTTTGGTAGCTATAACTTCTATAAGAAGGATTTCAAAACTTCATGCCTTTTTTTTCCAAAGTATCCTTAGCTGATTTTTCATCCAGACAGACAATTAGAACCAATCCATCCTTTATACCAAAAGTTGGGCGGCCAAACAAACCAGTTCGAACCAGTCTATTAATTTGTCAGTGTTGTTCCTCAGATTATTCAAACCAAGAGGAATACTAACTACACTGTTGTGATCACTGACAACTGTGATTTTATCTTCCTCATACAAAGGAATCCAGGAAGGATGAACAGTTTTTTTGTTTCCATATTTTTGACAAAGAAAGGTCAAAAGGTGCTCATAATTACCTTTTCCAAACAGTTATGCAATTGTGTTGCTCATTGTTTACTCTTCTGCTGGAAAACCCTTGACCACCAGACTGAAAGTGTACTCTATCAGAGATCAGGGCATATCTGCTGCTTTTCTAAGAAGTATACCTGTACAGGACATTGCAGTGGTTACTTCATGGCTGAATTTCCATGCATTTGCCAAGCATTATAGGTTCATAGATGTGTACTAGACTAACTGCCACTAGGGCCATCATAAGCCTAGATATGTAACCCAAGTGTGACGCACACATTTGATTTTATATAGGGAGTGATTAACTGACTGCCTCTGTCCTCTGTCCATCAGACACATGTGAGAGACCAAGGGTGAGTTTCTAGTTACCTATCCAGTGGTCCAAGTTGATCTTAAATAGGGTTAGAGAGAAACTCTGCTTCACATGGATGGAGAGCCTGTAACAGAGAATGGGAATTTTCTGTGAAATAGGTCTGTCTCTCCAACTTATCCTATGCATGTCACAAGTAAAGTTTAGATCTTTTAATCTAGTAGTTCTGATGCTGTTTGTTTTGTGGATGTGCAAAAGGTTCATCAGTACAGGGTCCAGGGATGCCTTGTATGTTACTCATTGATCACCTCTCAGAAGTCTGAATGATACTGAGTAAAGAGACAGGACTTTTGAGGTGACCCACATACAACATTGTGTTTACTCCTTATGTCCTTTTTGTAAGGATCCTTTGTAAGTTTCAGTTGCTGCATATTTCTGGTGAGGTACATACTGAAGGGGGAATTATACTCTCTGATGTGGTCTGATGAGGGTTGAGTACAGTGGCATGATGACCTGTCTGGACTTAAGTGCCATGCTCTTATCTACCTTGGACACAGGATGGTCAAATGCTAGGTTACTATCTACATGAATTCCCAGATCCCAATGAATCTATTTATCTGGGGTGATCGGCTTCCCAAAAGGTACTGTAATGAATGTCTTCGAGTTTTAAATCACGGCTTTGACCCCAAGCGTTTATCTCTGTTAGGCCTTCCTGAAGGGTGTTTTCATCTTGGAGGGCATTTATTGACTTCTCCCAGTTTGCAGTCATCTGCAGACTTGGTTAGACAGACGCCCTTGACAATGGCTTTGACGTATGAGAATTGGCATTACTCATATACTACATATAAAAAGGAAGATCAAGAAGTTAGAAAGGGATATAAATGAATATAAAAATAATGTAGCTTACCCCAATCCTAAATTTAATACTGGAACCTGGGAAAATAAGGATAACGATGATAACTAATTCTGAGGAAGCAGCCAGAGTCGGTGAACAGGTGAATGAGTTGGATGGCTTTATGGAAAATCCTCCTTTACGTAGATCTGAAAGGCTTAGGAACAGAGAAGGGAATTATCAACAACATTCAAATATTTGGAGGGGAGGGGGAGATACTATACCCCACCCCAACTTGCCGAAAGAAAAGAACAAGATAAAGCAGGATGTCAACAATCATTTTAAGTTTGTGAAGGATGATTTTAGTGACTTACAATTAGTGGAAGATTTATTTATTTATTTTACATTTGTTAACCCGGGGGTGTCTGAGCTGAAAAGGCTCTTTTTCAGCAGAGGCCCGGGGAGAAAAGCTCCACAAAGAAAAATTACAGATACATTTAGTTATTTAGACATGATCAGTATACACACAAATTACAAAATACATGTTTTTACAGTGGTATGCGGCACATCAACAGTTATAGTGGAGAGAACAAACAAAAAAATATTAATTTAAAAATAAAGGTAATTAATAGATTTGTGGTGTACAGCTGAAATTTGGAATATAGGTAGAATACATCCATAGTACACAGGTACAGTGTATACATTGTAGAGTAGCCAGTCTTTTTGAGTAAGATTGAAAACTATTGTCAAGTACTCTAGATTTAGTATGTATACCTTATCCACTTTCACTAGCCTGGGGAGCAATCATGGCACTGCCAAGTTTGCTTGGGATGTTGCCTGATGAGGTCTTTAAAGGAGGCTTTGGGTTATGTGTTTTGAATGCAAGTGGGGACAGAGTTCCATTTTTTTAGCCACTGAACTACTATATAGCACGTCTACAAAGCTATTGTAGCTGTTGATGACTTCTAGTAGTAGTTTGCTTGATAATCCAAGAGGCCTTTTGGCTGAATGATGTTGTACTAGGTTTTTGAGGGCAGGAAACTTATTGGGGAGGTAATAGATAGAATGACAGAGGCAGAGCTGATTGTAGGATGTTCATCGTGTTTCACTGTTGCAGTCATTACACTTGGGTTATCCTGCTGGCAGGCTACCCGCAGTCGGCCTGAATTCCAAAGTCTAGGTCCGGCGTCGGTTGCTGTCACCTCTTCCCTGATGTCAGTGTGCCAGGGGTATTAAAGATGCAGCTGACGCCATTTTCTTCAGTCTTTCTTGCCGCGCGGTGCCCGAAGCAAAAGCAGTTCGCAAGTGCTGGTCGGCTGACTCCTGAGATTTTCGAATTTAAATTTCAGATCCGAAGTCTTCAATAAAGCTTAGTACCCCGTTGGGGAAACTTTTTCTTGCTCCAGACCAATGTCAGTAAAAGTTAACAATTGTATTTCTTGTGGGAAGCAAATACCTCATAAGGATTTTCATTCTTATTGTATTCCTTGCCTAGGCCCTGACCACGACGTTGCTAGTTGTCGGTTTTGTGCTAGATTCAACCAATGCACTATTAAGCGTCGGTTCGATTTTGCTTTACGTTATTTTGGCCGAAGGTTTAACTATATAATGCTGTCGGAACAACCGGCGACCGGAGTTTATAAAAAGCGCAAAGACAAAAAAAACGTCAGGCATCCGAGGTCCAAAACCAACGACGAAGCCTCTTCTAGGCCAGTCTATGGTTCGCCGGTTCTCAGTGAGGCGCTTTCGCAGCCCCTGACGCCCGCTACCTCAGAGCCACAGGCCGCTGACGACTCCCATGTGCAGCCAGCTAGGCCTCTGGATACTCAAGGTATTGGACACTTGGAAACTATTCCCTCAGTTGGGTCCGGAGCCGCTGGGCAGGCATCGGCTTCTGAGGGTGTTTTCAGACCAACACAGTTAGATGTAAAGCCTACTTCAGCTCCAAAGCAAAGACTAAAGCAGTTCTAAAGACAAAGAAACAAGTACAGCATTCTCCTGGACAGACTTCCATGCCTAAAAAACAGATGCTCAAAATGGCCGAAGACCTAATTACCTTGATCAGGGGTTCCCAACCCCCTCCTGACAAGAGGCCTAGGCAAGAGACAGAATATGAATCTTCAGATCAGGTTTCCATTTCCTCTGACTCCTCTTCTGAACTGGAATACTCTCTTCCTCCTTATGAGGATTCTGATGCTGAAGAATCTATCCCTTCAGCCTCTCCGCCTGAGGATTATTCTTTTGGGGAAACCCTGCATACCATGAGGGAGCACTTCCACTGGGAGAGCCAAGACTACTCAGAATCTAAGAAAAGGCTTGGAGATTTTCTTTTATTACCTCAACACAGGCCTCTGGCTATTCCTCCTGTGTTTAGACATTGTAGATGTATTTTCGGAGTCCGGCCTTTCTCCTGACTCTTTACCCCCTGCCCCTGTTAAACCAGACAGATACTACAGGGTTCCAGATTCACATACATTTCTTTATAAAAACCCTACTGCTGACCCAGAAACTATTTCTCGGGGTCCAAAAGGGGTCAAGGCTTCTATTGCAAAAACCCCCCCCTCTGATAGGGATTCAAGGGCGCTAGACAGATGGGGAAAAAAGGTTTACACTTCTGTAACTTTGGCTGTGAGGGCTTTAAATTGTCAATTTCATATGCTTAAATATCAGCAATACTTAATGTCACTGCTAAAACAGAAAATGTCAGATTCTGATTGTGCAGAAAATAAGGAAATGCAGGGTTTATTGCATGCAACTGAACAAGTGGGAAAGCATACATTGCAATGTGGTTTTGATTCTCTGGAGGCCTCTTGCAGGGCTGCAGTTACGGGTTTTGTCATTAGGAGGCATGCTTGGCTAAAGGAACAGAATCTGCCTCATCATGTTAAAGTAAAATTATTAGATGCTCCATTACAGCATGCTACTTTATTTGGTGTTAAAGCAGAGGAGGTATTGAAGAAAATGGAGGACAAAGCGAAATCTGTGCAAACAGTAAAGGATTTCTTACAGGTACAGCCACCCAGATTTAGCAGGAACTGGCCTGCAAATAATTGGTCCTTTCCAGTGTCAGACAGGCCACAAAGAGGCAGATACAGACACCCCAGAGGCAGATCCCAGCCCCAGGGCTCATACAGGCCGAAACGGTGGGACGCTTCTACCTCCAAAAGCGGAGAAGACAATCACAGCCATACAGGAAGCAGTCCCAAAGACTTTCCTCTGCCAGCACCAAGCACTTATCTTTTGTCAGCCCCCTTAGGGGGAAAACTAGCACTTTTTTTTCTCAAAATTGGCACATGATCACCCAGGACAAATGGGTCTTGAATATAGTGTCCCAGGGCTACAGGTTCCACTTTCACACCCTGCCAAGGGCAAAGGGTATGCCAGGCCTGCCACACAATCAATGGGCAGAGGCACAAAAACAAGTTTCATCCCTCATGGACATGAGGGCCATTCAGCAAGTACCACAGCAAGAGCAGGGACAAGGATTTTACTCAATACTTTACTTGGTACCCAGAAAGGACAAAGCCTGGAGACCAATGCTAGATCTGCCTATTCTAAATACATTTGTGGACTTCCCAAAATTCAAAATGTTGACTCTGCAGCAGCTTCTGCCCATGCTGGGCAAGAAAGCTTGGCTGGTAACTTTGGACCTAAAAGAGGCATACCAGCATATCCCTTTCAGACAATCTTGCAGAAGATACCTCAGATTCATAGCTGGCTCAATGCACTACCAATTCTCTGCACTGCCCTTTGGCTTATCTACTGCCCCCAGTGTCTTCACAAAATGCCTGGCACCAGTAATTGCATTTTGCAGACAAAGAGGAATTCAAATATATCCTTACTTGGACGATTGCCTTATTCAAGCAGAGAACAAGGACATTCTACTAAAGCATCTGGCATTTGTAAAAAGATTATTAATTTGCCTAGGGTACACAGTAAACGAAAAGAAATCAAAACTAGTACCCTCTCAAGAGATAATATTCCTGGGTGCAAGCTTAAATACAACTGCCCAGATGGCTTATCTCACGCCAGACAAACAAAGGCAACTGACTTCTTACTTCCGAATGTTGGCAACAAAGACCCAGTTATCTGCAAGAAAAATTCTGCAGGCTTTGGGCTTCATGGTATCCTGCATTCTGTTAATTTCATATGCCAGACTGCATATGAGGAAACTACAATGGTATCTAAAAAGTGTTTGGACTCAACATTGTCACAGTCTGGAAACATTAATTACCCTCATTCCTTGCCAGCAACAGGAGTTTCAATGGTGGGCACAGGCTTGTCACCACAACAAGGGACAGCCATTCACCCTACCCACAGCCAGGCAGTCAATAACAACAGATGCATCAGATTATGCCTGGGGGGCCCACATGGCAGGAGAATGTATTCAGGGCACATGGCCCACAAGCCAAATGCATCTTCATATCAATCAAAAAGAGATGCTAGCTGTTCAAAATGCCCTGACAGCTTTCAGGGATCTACTTCATCCAGGACAACTACTGATAAGGACGGACAATACTACAATCATGTGGTACATAAACAAGCAGGGAGGCACACATTCCTACCACCTCTGCAGACAAGCCATGACTTTGTGGGACACAGCACTGACTTATCAAGTACACCTGCAAGCACAATTCCTGCCAGGAAAGAAAAATACTCTCACAGACGAACTAAGCAGAAACCTCACGGATCCCCACGAGTGCAAACTGGATCCACAAGTCTTCAGCGTGATAACAAAGAAATGGGGATGCCCAGACATAGATCTATTTGCCTCCCCTCATAACTGCCAACTATAGAGATTCTGCACAAGGACTTATCACAAGCAAGCATGGAAAGTGGATGCTCTATCATTCAGCTGGAAAACCCTAACAGTATATGCCTTTCCTCCTCTGCTTCTCCTCCTCAAGGTACTCCTAAAGGTCAGACAAGAGAAGCCAAAAATGATTCTGATTGCTCCAGACTGGCCCTGCCAGCACTGGTACCTAATCCTAAAGAGCTTATCTCAAGGCCCAGCCTGGAAATTGCCTCTAATTCCTCACTTACTGATCCAACAAAACAATCAGATCCTGCACAGCCAGCTCGGAACCCTAAATCTGGCAACATGGCGGATAATGTAGCCATTCAGAACACACACATCTCTCTAAAGCAGTGATGGATGTTATTTTGGAGGCCAGGAGGCCCAGTACCAGAAAATCTTATGCAGAAAAATGGAAAAGATTCTGTGCTTGGAACCAGCCACAAGGAATTGACACGTTTGTACCAAATCTTCCTCAGATTTTACAATGCCTAACTGAGATGCTGGACAAAGGCTTATCCTTTTCATCAATTAAAATCCATGCCTCTGCCATTTCAGCTCATTACAATACGGAACCTCCTATTTTTTCACATCCGTTGCTAAGGCAGTACCTCAGAGGGGCCAAAAACATAAGACCCCCAAGGAGAGCACCAATACCTGCATGGGACCTCAATTATGTCTTGGAAAAACTCACACTGCCGCCTTTTGAGCCAGCCAGTACAGCTGAAATAAAGTTCTTATCTTGGAAAACAGCTCTGCTCCTAGCAATAACCTCTGCAAGACAAGTCTCAGAGTTACAAGCACTCATGGCTGTGGAAACTTTTATCATTTTCCATCCAGATAGGGTTTCTTTGAGGACGAACCCGACATTTATGCCTAAAGTAGTGTCCAGTGTGGCCCTTAACCAAACCATTCATTTGCCTACTTTTTATCCAAACCCACAGAATAAGGGTGAGAGACTCCTGCATTCTTTGGACATACACAGACAGCTACGCTTCTACTTGGACAGAACTAAAGCTTTCAGAAAGACTCTTAGTGGCATATGCTGCAGGATCACAAGGAAAGGCTATCTCAAAGCAGACTATTTCAAAATGGATAGGCCACTGCATTCGTTTCTGCTATTCATAACATGGCAAATCAGTCCCTAAGGGCATTAGGCCACATTCAACCAGAGCAGCAGCCACTTCAGCAACCTTCCTCAGAGGAGTACCAACCAAAGACATTTTAGAGGCTGCAACTTGGAGTTCAGTGCACAGTTTTACCAAGCACTACCACTTACCTCTCTACTTTAAATCCAGAGCAGGCTTTGCCACTGCAGTTCTGCAGGGCCTTATAGCCTCTCCTAATCCTATTTAGACTTAGCCACCCAACCTCGGCTTTGGGATTCAACCCAAGTGTAATGATTGCAACAGTGAAACACGATGAACATAGTACAGTTGTGTACCTACCATAAATGTAGATGTTCGAGTGTATTCACTGTTGCAGTCCAGGTTACCCACCCACCCATCCCCCTTTTCTTTGCTGGGACTTATCTGTACTTCTCTATTCTATACAACCTATGTGGTGTATTTGCTTGTAGATGAAGGAAATATTTATTTTAATACATGCATACTTATTGGCATAATATTTAGCCTGCCTATTTGGGGGCACCTGACATCTGGGACAAGAAAAACTGAAGAAAATGATGTCGGCTGCATTCTTTTATACCCCTGGCGCATTGATGTCAGGGAAGAGGCGACAGCAACTGACGCCGGACCTAGACTTTGGAATTCAGGCCCACTGCGGGTAGCCTGCCAGCAGGATAACCCAAGTGTAATGACTGCAACAGTGAATACACTCGAACATCTACATTTATGGTAGGTACACAACTGTACTTTAGGAGGTTGGGCAGTTCAAGCCAGTGGAGCTGTCTTAAAGCAGTGATGAGTTCTGTATGAGCAATTTGCAACAAAGCGGGCAATTCCGTTATAGCAGGCTTCCATTTTGCTTAATTCAATTTTGTTGAGATTAGTCAGAATGGGAGATGCATAGAGTAGGGTGGATAGAAGTTGGGAGCGAGCAATGGCTGATCTTGTGTTGTTGGTAAGAAATGGTTTGATACAGTAGAGTGATCCCAGTTTGGCATGTACTTTTTTAATAGTTAAGTTGAGATGACTGTCAAATTTTAGGTGGGAGTCTATGGTTATTCCCAATAGCTTAGCCTGTGCCACTGGAGCGATTGGAGTAGCATTTGTGGAGTAGACAGTGAATTGACTGTTATCAGTGGTTTTGTTAGAACTGGTTATAATCACAAGCTGAGTTTTCTTTGGATTGAGGATAAGTTGGGCTTTGGTAAGGTAGTTTTTAATGTCAGAGAATGCTAGTTGAGTTGTTTGCAGGAGGGTGGGAATGTTTTGTGCAGCACAGATTAAGGTAGTGTCATCTGCATACTGAATGATATTTGCATGATATTTGCATGCTGTGTGGAGGTCATTTGTGAAGACTGTGAATAGTAGTGGTCCTAAGCTAGAACCCTGTGGGACTCTTATAGTTATGGGCAGCTGAGGAGAGAGAGATTTTTCCCATTTCACAGCTTGGTACCTGTCAGTTAAGTAGCTTTGGAACCAGGTAAGAGTGGAATTTGATAGGTGATATTGATTTAGTTTGTTTAGCAGGATTTGGTGTGAGACTGTGTCAGATGCTTTGGACATATCCAGAAAAAGAGTTGACACCTGTAGGCCTTCATTTTTGAGACGGTTTACTTTGTCTGTGAAGCAGAGGAGGGCTGTAGTGGTACTATGGGCAGGTCTGAAACCATGCTGAGTAGGTGACAGGATGTTGCTGTCTAGGAGATAGTTTAGCATCTGGGTATGGATACATTTTTCTAGGATTTTGGCCAGGGGGGAAGAGTAAAGCAATGGGTCTGTAGTTATTAAGTTCAGTGGAGGTCCCACCTTTATGTATGGGTGTAACATAGGATATTTTCCAGAGTCTGGGCACATAGTTTTCAACAATTGATCTGTTTATGAGAGTGGAGACTGGGATAGCAATAGCATCTGCTGTGAGTTTCAGGAAATAGCTGGGGGGAGTAGGTCGTCTGCTGTTGATGAGGTTTTTAGTTTGGAGAGCATGCTTTTGATTGAAGTGGTGGAAACTGTTTTGAGGGTAAAGCTTGTATTAGTGTTATTTGTGTTGGGGGGGATAGTGAGGAAGGAACTGTCCTGTGATACTAAGGATAGAATTGAGTTCACAAAGTGGGAGTTGAATTGTGTTTCGATGGGAACTTTAGTGTCAGGGGTGGTTGGTTTGGGGGGTAGCCTTTTGGGTGGATTTTAGTAGCTGGTTTAAATTTTTCCAAAATTATGGGGGTTGTGTTGGTATTTAGTTTGTAATGTTGTGTAGTAGGATTTTTTTGTCCAGCCTAATGCATTTTTTTGCAGTTCGCAGTTCTTGGTACTTAGTTAGGCTTTGTGTTTCTTTGTTTTTTGATAGTAAAGCCAGGCAGTGTCTCTGGACTTGATGATTTGTTTGGTTTCTTTACTGAGCCAGGGGTTTGTAGAGGTTCTAACCTTGATTTTGCACAATGGAGCGACAGTGTCTAGGTGTTGTAGAAATGTTTTGTTGAAATATGCTACAGCCTGGTCAAGTGGGAGGGTTTTTAGGGGGGTCCAGTCACAGTTACAGAGTAAAGTGTTGAGGATCTCAGGAGAGAATTTGTTGTGTTTCTAGTGGATACATAGTGGTTTTGCATATGCTTGTTCTACTACGTATAAAGTATATTATGTTGCGGTCAGTTAAGGTGTCTGGGAGACTGCCTGTGTGAGGGTACAATGTGGGGTTGTTAGTTAGGACCCAGTCAAGGATGGATTCCCTTTTAGATTTTTTATCACATCTAGTTAGAATTTGGACTAGTTGCTGGTAGTCATGGAGATTTATTAGATTACTTGGTGGTTCTGATATACATGTGAACTAATCTAGGTTGAAGTCCCCCAGAATAAGGGTTTCTTGTGAGTATGTGTAAGAATGCCAGGATAAGAAGTCTTCAAGGCTAGCAGGTGTATTACCAGGTGGAATTTAGATCACAATTGTGGTGATGACCTTTTTAGGGTGAAATTGAAGTTGTGACTTAAGTATGTCCCAATTATTGGGGGAGGGGTAGGAGTTTGGTAATTGATGGACAGTTAAGTTGGACTTGTACAGTAAGGCAGTTCCACCCCCTTTACGAAGTGGTCTGCCTTGTCTAATGATATTGTAGCCGGTAGGGAAAACTTCTGAGTTGGCTATGTTTTTATTTAGCCAGGTTTCTGTTAAAGCAACTATGTCTGGGGAGTAGTGTGCTGTTGTGGCCTGGAGTTCAGGTATTTTATTTTTGATACTTCTAAAATTAATATTTAGCATTAAAAGATGGTTGGTTTTGCTGCTGTTGTTGATTTGTCCAGGGATGAAGAAAGTGGGGGTGTTACGTTCTGAAATTTGTGTTGGAGCAGTTTGTGTTGGACAGGATGGAGTTGGGCCTAGGTTGGGGTGGATATCCCCACTTATGGTGATCCTGGTGTTAAAATGGTGAAACAGATGTTGGAGTATGGTGAGGAGTGTGAGAAAGTATTGTTTTTTGGAGTAGGAATGAGAGCATATATGTTTAGTTCTGAATTGGTCCGTTATGATGATATTATAATGTGTGGTGTCTGTATATGAGAGTGCATAGTGTAGTGTTGTGCTACTAAGTTTAGGGATATTGCTAGAGTGATAACTTGTGGTGTTGTAAAGAATTATGAGAAGACAGACTAGACTTAGTTGTGTGATAGTCATGGTTGTAAAGTTTAAGTTGGTTCTAGGTGGGGGGGGATCTGAATAGGAATTAAAGGGGTGCACTATATGTGGATGGGGAAGTAGAAATTGAAAAGGAGAATATACAAGCACTGTTATGACATACAGACCAAAAAGGAAACCACTGCATTGTATAAACACAAATTAGAATGTATTAATGCTCAATATCTGTTCTTTGTCTTAGAAAATATTAAAAAAAGACACAAGGGGAGGTTTATGGGAAGAAAGGACTGAATACAGGGCACTATGGTGGCAGGTCAACTTGCAAGCGAATACCCCACCAGGCTTAAATGAAAGTATCTCCATAGTTCCCTTGTTAAAAATAAGAGCAGCTAAGCTATAAATCCTTTCTTCCCTGTTGACCTTACTTATGTATATATTAGTACAACTGTGTATTTTATAACTGCCTTAGTTTGAAGGGGTCGAACAAACAATATTCTTCACATTTATAATAAATACAAATCTATTTGTTTAGGCACTTTTTATACATAATTCATCCTTCATATCAGATTTTGTGAACAATTTAACAAAACAAGTTTATAATTTGGTATTAGTATTAATATTTCTCCTTTTAACTCAGCCACTGGGGATGCACAAGCCAGTGCATTTCTTTTGTGCCGGTCCCAAGCCCGAATAAATGGGGAGGGTTGTGTCAGGAAGGGCATCCGGCGTAAAAATTCTGCCACAACATTTATGGCGCAAAAATTTCATATTTCCATACCGTATCGGTCGAGGCCCAGGTTAACAACGACCGCCACCAGTACTGTTAGCCAACAGGGTGCTGGCGGAAATTGGGCTACTGTTGGCTGAAGGAGACGAGGAGGGCGAAGGCATGCCCGAAGGCAGGAAGAGAGGAGGAAGGTTAGGAGTGTAGCAGTGAGGGTAGGAACTTTGAATGTTGGCAGTCTGACTGGTATAAGAAGAGAGCTAGCTGATATGATGGAGAGAAGGAAGGTTGATATATTGTGCGTGCAAGAGACCAGATGGAAGGGAAGTAAGGCCAGGTGTTTAGGAAATGGGTTCAAATTGTTCTATCATGGTGTGGATGGCAGGAGAAGTGGGGTAGGGGGTTATACTAAAGGAACAATATGCCAAGAGTGTTTTAGACGTGAAGAGAGTGTCTGACAGAGTGATGTGTATGAAGCTCGAAATTGATGGTGTAATGAAGAATGTTGTTAGTGCATATGCTCCACAAGTTGGGTGTGCGATGGATGAGAAAGAGAAATTTTGTAGTGAGTTGGATGAAGTTGTGGTGAGTGTACCCAAGGGTGAGAGACTAGTGATTGGAGCGGACTTTAATGGGCATGTTGGTGAAGTGAACAGAGGGGATGAGGAAGCGATGGGTAGGTATGGTGTTAAGGAGAGGAATGCAGAAGGTTAGATGATTGTGAATTTTGCGAAAAGGATGGACATGGCTGTGGTGAATACATATTTTAAGAAGAGGGAGGAGCATAGGGTGACGTACAACAGTGGAGGAAGGTGCACACAGGTGGATTATATCCTATGTAGGAGGGCCAGTCTGAAGGAGATTGGAGACTGTAAAGTGGTGACAGGGGAAAGTGTAGTTAAGCAGCATAGTATGGTGGTCTGTAGGATGACGTTGGTGATCAAGAGGAGGAGGAGGAGTGTGAAAGCAGTGCCAAGGATTAAATGGTGGAAGTTAAAAAAGGGTGATTGTGAAGTGGAGTTTAGGGAAGAGTTAAGACGGGCACTGGGAGGCAGTGGAGAGTTACCGAATAGCTGGGTAACTACAGCAGAACTAGTAAGGGAGACTGCTAGAAAGGTGCTTGGTGTGACATCTGGACAGAGGAAGGAGGACAAGGAGACCTGGTGGTGGAATGAGGAAGTACAGGAGAGTATACAGAGGAAGAGGCTGGCGAAGAAGTGGGATTGTCAAAGAGATGAAGAAAGTAGACATGAGTATAAGGAGATGAGGCGCATGGCAAAGAGAGAGGTGGCGAAAGCTAAGGATAAGGCATATGGAGAGTTGTATGAGAGATTGGATACTAAAGAAGGAGAAAAGGACCTGTACCGATTGGCTAGACAGAGGGACAGAGCTGGGAAAGATGTGCAGCAAGTAAGGGTGATAAAGGATAGTGAGGGAAAGGTACTCACAAGAGAGGAGTGTGTGTTGAGTAGATAGGAGTATTTTGAGAGGCTGATGAATGAAGAGAATGAGAGAGAGAGAAGGTTGGATGATGTGGGGATAGTGAATCAGGAAGTGAAACAGATTAGCAAGGAGGAAGTAAGGACAGCTATGAAGAGGATGAAGAATGGAAAGGCTGTTGGCCCAGATGACATACCAATGGAAGCATGGAGGTGCTTAGGAGAAATGGCAGTGGAATTTTTAACTAGACTGTTTAATGAAATTTTGGAAAGTCAGAGGATGCCTGAGGAGTGGAGAAAAAGTGTTGTGGTACCTATCTTTAAGAATAAGGGTGATGTGCAGAGCTGCAGTAACTACAGTGGGATAAAATTAATCAGTCACAGCTTGAAGTTATGGGAAAGAGTAGTAGAAGCTAGGTTAAGAAGGGAGGTGATGATTAGTGGTCAGCAGTATGGTTTCATGCCAGGAAAGAGCACTACAGATGAATTTGCTCTGAGAGTGTTGGAGAAATACAGAGAAGGTCAGAAGAAGGTCAGAAGGAGTTGCATTGTGTCTTTGTAGACTTGGAGAAAGCATATGACAGGGTGCCTAGAGAAGAGTTGTGATATTGTATGAGGAAGTCGGGAGTGGCAGAGAAGTATGTAACAGTGGTACAGGATATGTACGAAGGTAGTGTGACAGTGGTGAGGACTGCAGTGGGAGTGACAGATCCGTTTAAGGTGGAGGTGGGATTACATCAAGGATCAGCTCTGAGTCCTTTCTTATTTGCAGTGGTGATGGACAGGTTGACTGATGAGATCAGACAGGAGGCCCCGTGGACTATGATGTTTGCAGATGACATTGTGATCTGTATTGAGAGTAGGAATCAGGTTGAGGAGACTCTGGAGAGGTGGAGATATGCTCTAGAGAGCAGAGGAATGAAGGTCAGCAGGGCTAAGACAGAATATACGTTTGTAAATGAGAGGGAGGGTAGAGGAATGGTGAGGATGCAGGGAGTAGAGTTGGTAAAGGTGGACGAGTTTAAGTACTTGGGATCAACAGTTCAGAGTAATGGTGAATGTGGAAGAGAGGTGAAGAAGAGAGTACAGGCAGGGTGGAATGGGTGGAGAAGAGTGTCAGGAGTGATTTGTGACAGACGGGTATCAGTAAGAGTGAAAGGGAAGGTCTACAAGAGGGTAGTGAGATCAGCTATGTTATATGGGTTGGAGACAGTGGCATTGACAAAGAGGCAGGAGTTTGAGCTGGATGTGGCAGAGTTAAAGATGTTAAGATTTGCACTCAGTGTGACTAGGATGGATAGGATTAGGAATCAGTATATTAGAGGGTCAGCTCATGTTGGACAGTTTGGAGACAAAGCAAGAGAGACGAGATTGCGTTGGTTTGGACATGTGCTGAGGAGGGATGATGGGTTTATTGGGAAAAAGATGCTAAGGATGGAGCTGCCAGGTAAGAGGAAAAGAGGAAGGTCTAAGATAAGGTTTATGGATGTGGTGAGAGAGGACATGCAGGTGGTTGGTGTGACAGAGCAAGATGCAGAGGATAGGAAGAAATGGAAAGAGATGATCCGCTGTGGTGACCCCTAACGGGAAAAGCCGAAAGATGATGATGATTAATATTTCTCCTTTTCCTTTTATAAGTGCAGTATTTTAAAAGGTCACCAGAGGGAGTTCTAACACAATAATTGTATTTAAGTTTGTTAATAGTATTGTTTTTTAGGTCAATAAGTTTTAGTTACATTTAATAATTATACATGTTTTTTATGAATTTATATGGAGCAATAGTATGCCAATTGTGTTCTTTGATTATTTTTTCGTTCAAGATGAGAGCATTTTTAATGCCTTTGAATTTTAAATGTTCATTGTAGGCTTGTATATCGATTTCACTGGGGAGTGGTTTTTAAATAATTAATTAATTAATTAATTAATTAATTAATTAATTAATTAATTAAGGGTTTTATTGAAACATTTATTAAAGGAGTTCTTTTTTTCTAGTCCACGTCTGATGAAGTAAACCAAACGAAATCTAATAGGCTGAGATTTCAGAAACGTTAATGTGTATTGGGATTTCTATGTGTTGTGGTTTCATGTAATAAATCGTGTTTTTTAAAAGTGCTTATTTTCTGCTTCCTTGGGCACCTTGGGCTTTTGTTTCAAGTGACTGCTGGTGCTTTTAATGTAATTTGTGAGGACATTTCTGGATTAGCATATTCATCCGTTAAATTTCATTTGTTAGACATTTCTACTTGGCCACCTCTGAATCCACCTTTGGCTTCTAGTTTTGAAATCAGTCAATTTTTAAAAGACATCCTTCATATTTGGCCTCCAAGAAAGCCTATTCCTCCTTTCTGGCACCTTAATTTTGTTCTTGAGACATTAACTTAGTCTGTCTTTAGAGCCTACGACATTGTACTTTGAAGACTGTATTGTTGGTTGCTCATACTTCTGCCAAGAGTGTCTCTGAACTTCAGGTAGTCATGGCAGATCCACTTTTTTTGGTTTTTGCAGGGATAAGGGTGTCTCTTCATACCAATCCTTCTTTTGTGCCCATGGTGGTTAATAATTTGTTCTTGAATCAGTCCATTCATCTTCCATGTTTTTTTCCCTTCTCCACAGAGTGCAGGTTCTTCTGATTTGCATAGACAGCTCAGATATTACTTGGACAAGACCAAAAAAAAAATATATATAAGGAAATTTGAGCAGCTTTTTGTTTCCTTTCATGCCACAAAATTGGATTTGGCGATAGTTAAGCCATCTCCTCCTGGATTTCTAAGGACATATCTTTTTGCTATTCTTTTCATGACTAGCAGCTTTCCTCTTCTGTTCATGATCATTTTACCAGGGCAATTGCCTCTTCTGGTTCTTTTTTCAAGGGTCTGGATACTGGAGCCATCTTGGGAGCTGCTAATTGATGTTCTGTTCACACTTTCACCAAACATTTTACTAGTTGGATGTTACTTGTAAGGCCAGTGTGAGTTTTGTCAGGGTCCTCATTCATAGGTTTTTGGAGGGTTCTTCTGTGGCTTCCTCCTCCCATACTTTACAGTAGCTTTTGTACTCTCCTGGTAGTAAGGAATACTGTAAAAGTGTTAAGGAAGAACATAGTGCAGTTATGCAAGATCTTACCAAAAAAGTAGATGTCTTACTTCCCACTGTTGCAGTATTCTGCTCCTCTCTCCTACCCCGATGTTCAATGTGTTTCACTGCTGCAGTTATTACACTTGGGTTATCCTGCCGTCAGGCGGTCCCGTTTTCACAGAGTTCCAAAGTCTTGGTCTGGCGTCGGTTGCTGTCGCTTCTTCAATGACGTCAGTGCGCCAGGGGTATATAAGATGCAGCCGACGCCATTTTCTTCAGTCTTTCTTGCCGTGCGGTGCCCGAAACAAAAGCAGTTTGCAGGTGCTGGTCGGCCGACTCCTGAGATTTTGAATTAGAATTTCAGAACCGAAGTCTTCAATAAAGCTAAGTACCCCGTTGGGGAAACTTTTTCTTGCCTCAGACCGATGTCAGTAAAAGTTAATAATTGTATTTCTTGTGGAAAGCAAATACCTCATAAGGATTTTCATTCTTACTGTATTCCATGTCTAGGCCCAGACCACGACGTCACTAGTTGTCGGTTTTGTGCTAGATTTAACAAGCGCACTATTAAACGTCGGTTTGACTTTGCTCGCCATTACTTTGGCCAAAGGTTCAATTATACGATGCCGTCGGAACAACCAACGACTGAAATACACAAAAAACGCAAAGACAAGGATAAGGACAGGCATCCGAGGTCCAAAACTGACGACGAAGCCTCTTCTAGGCCAGTCGCCGGTTCTCAGTGAGGCGCTTTCGCAGCCCCTGACACCCGCTACCTCAGAGCCACAAGCCGCCTCCGACTCCCACGTGGAGATGTCTAGGCCTCTGGAAACTCAAGGTATTGGGCCTACGGAAACTAATCCCTCAGATGGGTCCGGAGCCGCTGAGCAGGCATCGGCTTCTGAGAGTGTTTTCAGACCTTCACAGCTTACCATCAAAACAACTACCAAGTCTAAAACTCCATTAAAGACAAAGAAGCAAGCACAGCATTCACCTGGACAGGCCTCCATGCCTAAAAAACAGATGCTCAAAATGGCTGAATACCTAATTACTCTGATCAGGGGTTCCCATCCCCCTCCTGATAAAAGGCCTAGGCACGATACAGAATATGCTTCCTTTGACCAGGTTTCCATTTCTTCTGATTCCTTTTCAGACCAGGGATACTCTTTACCCCCCTATGAGGACTCTGATGCTGAAGAATCAATCCCTTCAGCCTCTCCTCCTGAGGATTACTCTTTTGGGGAAACTTTACATACCATGAGGGAGCATTTCTATTGGGAGGGCCAGGATTATTCAGAATCCAAGAAAAGGCTCAGAGACTTTCTTTTTATTGCCTCAGCACAGGCCCCTTGCTATTCCGCCAGTGTTAGATATTGTGGATGATGTGTTCTCTGAATCCAGTTTAAATCCTGATTCTTTGCCCCCTGCTCCAGTCAAGCCAGACAGGTACTACAGAGTCCCTGACTCTAACAACTTTCTTTATAAAAACCCTGTTGCTGACCCAGAAACTATTTCCCAGGGTCCCAAAGGGGTAAAGGCTTCCACGGCTAAAAATCCAGTTCCCTCTGACAGATATTCTAGAGCATTAGACAGATGGGGGAAGAAAGTTTACACTTCTGCAACTTTAGCAGTAAGGGCTTTAAATTGCCAGTTTCACATGCTTAAATACCAACAATATTTAATGTCTCTGTTAAAACAGAAAATGCTTACAAGCTCAGAACATCCTGACTATAAGGAAATGCAGGATTTATTGCATGCAGCTGAACAAGTGGGTAAACATACTCTGCAATGTGGTTTTGATTCATTAGGGGCTTCTTGTAGAGCAGCAGTTACAGGCTCTGTGATTCGAAGCCATGCTTGGTTAAAAGAACAAGGTTTACCTGATCATGTTAAGGCAAAATTATTGGATGCTCCTTTACAGCAGGATATTTTATTTGGTGTTAAGGCAGAAGAGGTATTAAAAAAAATGGAGGATAAGGCAAAATCTATGCAAACAGTGAAGGATTTCTTACAGGTACAGCCGCCTCAATTTAGCAGAAATTGGCCTTCAAAAAATTGGTCCTTTCCAGTGTCAGACAGACCACAAAGAGGCAGATACAGACGCCCAAGAGGCAGATCTCAGCCCCAAGGCTCTTACAGACCGCCACAGTGGGGTGCTTCAACCCCAAAAGGAGGGGAAGACAAGTCACAACCTTATAGGATACAGTCCCAATGACTTCCCCCTTCAAATGCCAAGTGCTTACCTGGATGTTCCGAAATTCAAAATGTTGACACTACAGCAGCTTCTTCCCATGCTGGGCAAGAAGGCTTGGCTTGTTACCTTGGACCTCAGAGAGGCATACCTGCATGTCCCTATCTGACAAAATTGCAGAAGATACCTCAGATTCATAGCTGGCTCAATGCATTACCAATTCTCTGCACTGCCCTTTGGCTTATCTACTGCGCACAGGGTCTTCACAAAATGCCTGGCACCAGTAATTGCATTTTGCAGACAAAAAGGAATTCAAATATATCCCAACTTAGATGACTGCCTTATTCAAGCAGAGAGCAAGGACATCCTTCTAAAGCATCTGGCGTTTGTAAAAAGATTGCTAATTTGCCTAGGGTACACAGTAAACAAAAAGAAGTAAAAACTAGTGCCCTCACAAGAGATAATATTCCTGGGTGCCAGCTTAAATATAACAGCCCAGATGGCTTATCTCATGCCAGACAAGCAAATAACAACTGACTCAGTACTTTCATTTTATGGCAACAAAAACCCAACTCCCTGCAAAAAAAAAAAAAAAAAAAATTCTGCAGGTCTTGGGGTTCATGGCCTCCTGCATACTTCTAATACCATATGCCAGACTGCATATGAGGAAATTACAGTGGTACCTAAAAAGTGTTTGGACTCAACACTGTCACAGTTTGGAAACAGTAGTACCACTTATTCCCTGCCTACAACAGGAGTTTCGATGGTGGGCACAGGCATGTCACCACAACACGGGACAGCCTTTCACTCTACCAACAGCCAGGCAGACACCAACAACAGATGCTTCGGATTACGCCTGGGGAGCACACATGGCAGGAAAATGTATTCAGGGCAAGTGGACCACAGACCAAATGCATCTTCACATCAATCAAAAAGAGATGCTAGCTGTACAAAATGCCCTAACAGCTTTCAAGGACCTTCTGCATCCAGGACAACTGTTAATAAAGACAGACAACACCACAGTTATGTGGTACATAAACAAGCAAGGGGGCACTCATTCTTATCCCCTCTGCAGACAAGCCATGACCTTGTGGGACACAGCTCTGACCTATCAAGTTCATCTGCAAGCACAGTTCCTGCCAGGGAAGAAAAATACTCTGGCAGATGACTTAAGCAGAAACATCATGGATCCTCACGAGTGGAAATTAAATCCACAAGTATTCAGCATGATAACAAAAGAATGGGGAAGCCCAGACATAGATCTTTTTGCCTCCCCAATGAATTGCCAACTACAGAAATTCTGCACAAGGACTTACCACACACAGGCATGGAAAGTGGATGCTTTCTCGTTCAGCTGGAAAAACCTAAAAGTTTATGCCTTCCCACCACTGCCTCTCCTTTCAAAGGTACTCCTAAAAGCCAGACAAGAAAAGCCACAAATGATCCTGATTGCCCCAGACTGGCCACTCCAGCACTGGTACCCAATCTTAAAGAACTTAGCTCAAGGCCCACCATGGATTTTGCCTCAAATTCCTCATCTTCTGATGCAAAAAAACAATCGGATCCTGCACAGCCAGCTCAAAACCTTAAACCTGGCTGCATGGCAGATTCCTTAGTCAAGCAGACAACACCTCTCTCTAAAGCTGTTATGGATGTCATTTTGGAGGCCAGGAGGCCTAGCACCAGGAAATCCTATTCAGAAAAGTGGAAGAGATTCTGTGCCTGGAACAAGGCTCAAAGCTTTGACCCTCTTGTTCCAAATATTCCTCAGATATTACAATACTTAACTGAGATGCTGGACAAAGGCCTATCCTTTTCATCCATTAAGATCTACGCCTCTGCCATCTCGGCTCATTACAACACAGAGCCAGCCAATTCAGCAGAATTAAAATATGTGTCATGGAAAACTGCTCTGCTTCTGGCAATAACCTCAGCACGAAGAGTCTCAGAGTTACGGGCACTAATGGCAGTGGAGCCTTTCATCATTTTTCACCAAGACAGGGTTTCTTTAAGAACAAACCCTTCATTTATGCCAAAGGTGGTATCCAGTGTGGCTCTTAACCAAACTATTCACTTGCCAATTTTTTATCCAAATCCCCAGAATAAAGGGGAGAGACTTCTGCATTCATTGGACATACACAGGCAGTTACGTTTCTACTTGGACAAAACAAAAGCTTTCAGGAAAACTGAGCAATTGTTTGTAGCATATGCTGCAGGATCACAGGGAAAGGCTATTTCAAAGCAGACCATTTCAAAGTGGATAGGACACTGTATCCGTTTCTGCTACACACACCATGGGAAAACTGTACCTAGCAATATTAGGCCACATTCCACCAGGGCAACAGCCACTTCAACTGCCTACCTTAGAGGAGTACCTACCAAAGATATCTTGGAAGCTGCAACTTGGAGTTCAGTGCACACCTTTACCAAACATTATCACTTGCCTCTTTATTCTAAAACCAGAGCTGGCTTTGTCACTGCAGTGCTGCAGGGCCTCATAGCCACACCAAATCCTCTATAGAACCAGCCACTCAACCTCAGCTTTGGGATTCAACCCAAGTGTAATGACTGCAGCAGTGAAACACGATGAACATAGTACAGTTTTGTACCTACCATAAATGTGGATGTTAGAGTGTCTTCACTGCTGCAGTCCAGGTTACCCTCCCTCCGTCCCCTCTTTCTTAGCTGGGACTTTTCTACCCTTTCCTACTCTATACTACCTATGTGGTGTATTTGCTGGTAACTGAAGAGTTTGGTTTTACTTTTTATGTATGTTTTATTAGCAACATGTATTGCCTACCTATTTGGGGGCACCTGACATCTTGGGCAAGAAAAACTGAAGAAAATGGCGTCGGCTGCATCTTCTATACCCCTGGTGCACTGACGTCAGGGAAGAAGCGACAGCAACCGACGCCAGACCAAGACTTTGGAACTCTGGCCGACTGCGGGACCGCCTGATGGCAGGATAACCCAAGTGTAATGACTGCAGCAGTGAAGACACTCGAACATCTACATTTATGGTAGGTACAAAACTGTACTATTTATTGCACGCAGCTAAACAAGTGGGAAAACATACTCTGCAATGTGGCTTTGATTCATTAGAGGCTTCTTGTAGAGCAGCAGTTACAGGATCTGTGATTCGAAGGCATGCTTGGGTAAAAGAACAAGGTTTACCTGATCATGTTAAGGCAAAATTATTGGATGCTCCTTTACAGCAGGATATTTTATTTGGTGTTAAGGCAGAAGAGGTGTTAAAGAAAATGGAGGATAAGGCAAAATCTATGCAAACAGTGAAGGATTTCTTACAGGTACAGCCACCTCGATTTAGCAGAAATTGGCTTTCAAAGAATTGGTCCTTTCCGGTGTCAGACAGACCACAAAGAGGCAGATACAGACACCCAAGAGGCAAATCTCAGCCCCAAGGCTCTTACAGACCATGACAGTGGGGTGCTTCAACCCCAAAAGGAGGGGAAGACAAGTCACAACCTTATAGGAAACAGTCCCAATGACTTCCCCCTTCACATGCCAAGCACTTACCTTTTGGCAGCTCCCTTAGGGGGAAAACTAGCACTTTTTTCACAAAATTGGCATATAATCACCCAAGACAAATGGGTTCTGAATATTGTGTCTCAAGGTTACAGGTTCCACTTTCTCACTTTACCAAGGCTAAAAGGAATGCCAGACCTGCCACAAAATCAATGGGCAGAGGCACAAAAACAAATTACAGCCCTCATGGACATGAGAGCTATTCAAAAAGTGCCACAACAGGAGCAAGGACAAGAATTTTACTCGAGACTTTTCCTGGTCCCCAGAAAGGACAAAGCCTGGAGACCCATACTGGATCTTTCATCTCTAAATACTTACCTGGATATTCCGAAATTCAAAATGTTGACACTACAGCAGCTTCTTCCCATGCTGGGCAAGAAGGCTTGGCTTGTTACTTTGGACCTCAAAGAGGCATACCTGCATGCCCCTATCAGACAAAATTGCAGAAGATACCTCAGATTCATAGCTGGTTCAATGCATTACCAATTCTCTGCACTGTCCTTTGGCTTATCTACTGCACCCAGGGTCTTCACAAAATGCCTGGCACCAGTAATTGCATTTTGCAGACAAAAAGGAATTCATATATATCCCTACTTGGACGACTGCCTTATTCAAGCAGAGAGCAAGGACATTCTTCTAAAGCATCTGGCGTTTGTAAAAAGATTGCTAATTTGCCTAGGGTACACAGTAAATGAAAAGAAGTCAAAACTAGTGCCCTCACAAGAGATAATATTCCTGGGTGCCAGCTTAAATACAACTGCCCAGATGGCTTATCTCACGCCAGACAAGCAAGGACAACTGACTCAGTACTTTCAATTGATGGCAACAAAAACCCAACTCCCTGCAAGAAAAATTCTGCAGGCCTTGGGGTTTGTGGCATTCTGCATGCTACTAATACCATATGCCAGACTGCATATGAGGAAATTACAATGGTACCTAAAAAGTGTTTGGACTCAACACTGTCACAGTTTGGAAGCAGTAATACCACTTATTCCCTGCCTACAACAGGAGTTTCGATGGTGGGCACAGGCATGTCACCACAACAAGGGACAGTCTTTCACTCTACCCACAGCCAGGCAGACACTAACAACAGATGCTTCGGATTACGCCTGGGGAGCACACATGGCAGGAAAATGTATTCAGGGCAAGTGGGCCGCAGACCAAATGCTTCTTCACATCAATCAAAAAGAGATGCTAGCTGTACAAAATGCCCTAACAGCCTTCAAGGACCTTCTGCAACCAGGACAACTATTACTAAAGACAGACAACACCACAGTTATGTGGTACATAAACAAGCAAGGGGGCACTCATTCTTTTATCCCCTCTGCAGACAAGCCATGCCCTTGTGGAACACAGCTCTAACCTAACAAGTTCATCTGCAAGCACAATTCCTGCCAGGAAAGAAAAATACATTGGCAGACGACTTAAGCAGAAACATCATGGATCCTCACGAGTGGAAATTAAATCAACAAGTATTCAGCATGATAATACAAAAATGGGGGAGCCCAGACCTAGATCTTTTTGCCTCCCCAATGAATTGCCAACTACAGAAATTCTGCACAAGGACTTACCACACACAAGCTTGGAAAGTGGATGCTCTCTCGTTCAGCTGGGAAAGTGGATGCTCTCTCGTTCAGCTGGAAAAGCCTAAAAGTTTATGCCTTCCCACCACTGCCTCTCCTTTCAAAGGTACTTTTAAAAGCCAGACAAGAAAAGCCAAAAATGATCCTGATTGCCCCAGACTGGCCACGCCAGCACTGGTACCCAGTCTTAAAGAATTTAGCTCAAGGCCCACCATGGATTTTACCTCAAATTCCGCATCTTCTGACTCAACAAAACAATCAGATCCTGCACAACAAGCTCAAAACATTAAACCTGGCTGCATGGAAGATTCCTTAGTCAAGCAGACAACACCTCTCTCTAAAGCTGTTATGGATGTCATTTTGGAGGCCAGGGGGCCTAGCACCAGGAAATCTTATTCAGAAAAGTGGAAGAGATTCTGTGCCTGGAACCGGGCTCAAAGCTTTGACCCTCTTGTCCCAAATATTCTTCAGATATTACAATACTTAACTGAGATGCTGGACAAAGGCCTATCCTTTTCATCCATTAAGAGCCACGCCTCCACCATCTCGGCTCACTACAACACAGATCCTCCTATTTTCTCTCATCCATTGCTAAAACAGTACCTCAGAGGGGCTAAAAACATAAGACCGCCCCGGAGAGCACCAACACCAACTTGGGACCTCAATTTTGTCTTGGAAAAACTAACTTTACCTCCTTTTGAGCCAGCCAATTCAGCAGAATTAAAATATGTGTCATGGAAAACTGCTCTGCTTCTGGCAATAACATCAGTACGAAGAGTCTCAGAGTTACAGGCACTAATGGCAGTGGAGCCTTTCATCATTTTTCACCAATACAGGGTTTCTTTAAGAACAAACCCTTCATTTATGCCAAAGGTGGTATCCAGTGTGACTCTTAACCAAAATATTCACTTGCCAACTTTTTATCCAAATCCCCAGAATAAAGAGGAGAGACTTCTGCATTCATTGGACATACACAAACAGATGTTCATCGTGTTACATTGCTGCAGTCATTACACTTGGGTTATCCTGCCATCAGGCGGTCCCGCAGTCGGCCTGAGTTCCAAAGTCTTGGTCCGGCGTCAGTTGCTGTCGCCTCTTCCCTGACGTCAGTGCGCCAGGGTATATAAGATGCATCAGAAAAAAGGAATTCAAATATAACCCAAGTGTAATGACTGCAGCAATGTGAACACTCGAACATCTACATTTATGGTAGGTACAAAACTGTACTTTACGTTTCTACTTGGACAAAACAAAATCTTTCAGGAAAACTGAGCAATTGTTTGTAGCATATGCTGCACGATCACAGGGAAAGGCTATTTCCAAGCAGACCATGTCAAAGTGGATAGGACACTGTATCCGTTTCTGCTACACACAGCATGGGAAAACTGTACCTAGCAACATTAGGCCACATTCCACCAGGGCAACAGCTACTTCCATTGCCTACCTTAGAGGAGTACCTACTAGAGATATCTTGGAAGCTGCAACTTGGAGTTCAGTGCACACCTTTACCAAACGTTATCACTTGCCTCTTTATTCTAAATCCAGAGCTGGCTTTGCCACTGCAGTGCTGCAGGGCCTCATAGCCACCCCAAATCTTCTATAGAACCAGCCACCCTACCTCAACTTTGGGATTCAACCCAAGTGTAATGACTGCAGCAGTGAAACACGATGAACATAGTACAGTTTTGTACCTACCATAAATGTAGATGTTAGAGTGTGTTCACTGCTGCAGTCCAGGTTACCCTCCCTCTATCCCCTCTTTCGTAGCTAGGACTTATCTATACCTTTCTACCCTATACTACCTATGTGGTGTATTTGCTGGTACCTGAAGGTTTTGGTTTTATTTTTTATGTATGTTTTATTAGCAATATGTATTGCCTACCTATTTGGGGGCACCTGACATCTGGGGCAAGAAAAACTGAAGAAAATGGCGTTGGCTGCATCTTATATACCCCTGGCGCACTGACGTCAGGGAAGAAGCGACAGCAACCGACGCCGGACCAAGACTTTGGAACTCTGGCCAACTGTGGGACCACCTGATGGCAGGATAACCCAAGTGTAATGACTGCAGCAGTGAATACACTCGAACATCTACATTTATGGTAGGTACAAAACTGTACTTTACTTTCTGTAATTTTTCCTTGTCGCCGAGGGTTTGTTCTTCTTTTCTTCTTCCTCTTCTTTTCCTGGATGTACATATTATGTCTTTCCTATGGTGTTTCTCTAATTTTTGTGGGGCACTTCAGTTCTGAAGATTATGAGCTTGTACTTCACATATGTATCTTACGACTTCCTCGTAGTACATACGTTTGATGTCTGGCGCCCAGAAAATGTAAAAGCTTTGATCTGCTGTCTGGATGTTCAGCTCTCCTTGGCAGGATATATCCCAGGAAGGAATACTTCAACAGTAAGAAGTAGGAACTGTTATGGGAAGATCTTAACTGTACTTTTCAGGCAAATGGATCTGAATGTGATCCATCTTAGGATATAGATGGCAGTGGGAGAAAATGCTCCTTTTCAGGGGAGTTCTTCCCATCTACCAGACCAAATTCTTTTCTTTCCACCTTACATCTTATGCTGTCTCAGGGGATAATAGAAGCTATTCCTTCTCCTCAGTTAGGGGAAATATTTTACTCAAGTATGATTTTAGTGCCAAAGAAAAACTTTTGGAAACCAGTTCTGGATCTTTCTTTTCTGAATTAGTTTGTGATAGTGCTCAAGTTCAAAATATTTTCACTACTCAAAATGTTCTGCCTTCTTTGTCAGTTGAGATTTCTAACAACCTTAGATTTAAAAGATGCATTTCTACATTCCTAGTCATCCAGATTTCAGACCTTCTTAAGGTTTTCTGTGCCTGGATCCATATTGTCAGTTCTCTGCCGTATACTTTGGACTGTCTGCTGCTCCATGGGTATTCACAAAGTGTTTATCTCCAGTGGTAGAGCATTGCAGGCTACAGGGTGTCCACACTTGTTCTTCGTGTTTCACTGTTGCAGTCATTACATTTGGGTAATCCTGCTGGCAGGTTGCCCTCAGTCGGCCTGAATTCCAAAGCCCTGGGTCCTGCATCAGTTGGTGTCGCCCCTTCCCTGACGTCAGGTCGTCGGGTACAAAAGAAGCAGATGACGCCATTTTCTGTAGTCTTTCTTGCCGTGCGGTGCCTGAAGCAGAAGCAGTTCGCAAGTGCCAGTCGGCCGACTCCTGAGATTTTCGTGTTCGAGTTTCAGATCCGAAGTCTTCAATAAAGCTAAGTACCCCGTTGGGGAAACTTTTTTTCTTGCTCCAGACCGATGTCAGAAAAAGTAAATAATTGTATTTCTTGTGGAAAGCAAATACCTCATAAGGACTTTCAATCTTACTGTATTCTTTGCCTAGGCCCTGATCACGTTTCTGGTTGTCGGTTTTGTGCTAGATTTAACCAATGCACTATTAAATGTTGGTATGATTTTGCTTTAAACTGTTTTGGACGCCGGTTTAATTATCCAGAAATGTCGTCGGATAGCCATCCGACTACCGGAGTTCACAAAAAACGTAAAGAAAAGGAGAGAGATAGACAACCATGGCCCAAAACCGACAACGAAGCTTCTCCTAAGCCGTTCGCCGGTTCTCAGTGAGTCGCTTTCGCAGCCCCTGATGCCTGCTACTTTAGAGTCGCAGGCCGCTACCGACTCCCACGTAGAGTCGGCCATGCCGCTGGAAACTCAAGATATTGGAGCCTCGGATACTATTCCTTCAGTTGGGTCCGGAGCCGCTGAGCAGGCACCGGCTTCTGAGGGTGTATTCAGACCTAAACATCTTTACATTAAACCGACTTCAGCTTCAAAGGCAAAGACTAAAGCACCTTCCAAAGCAAAGAAACAAACTTAAGAGCCACGTGGACAGGCCTCTATGCCCAAAAAACAGATGCTCAAAATGGCCGAAAACTTGATTACCTTGATCAGGGGTTCCCATCCCCCTCCTGATAAGAGGTCTAGGCAAGAGATTGACTATGAATCTTCAGATCAGGTTTCTATTTCTTCTGATCAGGAATGTTCTCTTCCCCCCTATGAGGATTCTCATGCTGAAGAATCTATTCCTTCAGCTTCTCCTCCAGAGCACTATTCTTTTGGGGAAACCTTGCATACCATGAGGGAGCATTTCCACTGGGAGAGCCAAGATTTTTCAGAATCTAAAAAGAGGCTTAGGGATTTCCTTTTACTACCTCAACACAGGCCACTAGCCATTCCACCTGTGTTAGACATTGTAGATGATGTGTTTTCGGAGTCTAGTCTTACCCTTGACTCCTTACCTCCAGCTCCTGTTAAGCCTGACAGATATTACAGGGTTCCTGACTCTCATAAATTCCTTTTTAAAAACCCTGCTGCAGACCCAGAAACTATTTCACAGGGTCCCAAAGGAGTTAAGGCTTCCGCTGCAAAAAACTCTATCCCCTCTGACAGAGATTCTAGGGCACTGGATAGATGGGGAAAAAAGGTTTACACCTCTACTACCTTGGCTATAAGGGCCTAAAACTGTCAGTTTCATATGCTCAAATATCAGCAACATGTCATGGCATTGCTTAAACAGAAAATGTTGTTAAACTCTGAATGTGCAGAAAACAAGGAAATGCAGGATTTATTGCATGCAGGTGAATAAGTTGGAAAGCATACTTTGCAATGTGGTTTTGATTCTTTGGAGGCCTCCTGCAGGGCCGCAGTTACAGGTTCTGTAATTAGGAGGCATGCTTGGTTAAAGGAACAAATTCTGCCTGATCATGTCAAAGTTATATTATTAGATGCACCTTTACAGCATGATACTTTGGTGTTAAGGCAGAAGAGGTGTTAAAGAAAATGGAGGACAAAGCTAAATCTATGCAAACGGTCAAAGATTTTTTACAAGTACTGCTACCTAGGTTTAGTAGACACTGGCCTACAAAGAATTGGTCCTTTCCTGTGTCAGACAGACATCAAAGGGGCAGATCCAGATGCCCTAGAGGCAGATCCCAGGCGCAAGGTTCATACAGGTCAAAGCAATGGGGTGCTTCTACCTCCAAAGTTGGAGAAGACAAATCACAACCATACAGGAAACAGTCCCAATGACTTCCCCCTGCCTGCACCAAGCACTTATCTCCTGGCATCACCCTTAGGGGGAAAATTAGCACTTTTTTCTCAAAATTGGCACATTATAACCCCGGACAAGTGGGTTCTAAATATCATGTCACAAGGCTACAAGATCAGTTTCCATACCCTGCCAAAGGCAAACGGATGGCCACATCTGCCAAGAAATCAATGGGCAGAGGCACAAAAACAAGTCTCATCCCTCATGGACATGGGGGCCATTCAACAAGTACCAAAGCAAGAGCAGGGACAAGGATTTTACTCAAGACTGTTCTTGGTACCCAGAAAGGACAAAGCCTGGAGACCAATACTGGACCTATCTATTCTGAGCACATTCCTGGATATACCAAAATTCAAGATGTTGACTTTGCAGCAGCTTCTGCCCATGCTGGGCAAGAATGCTTGGCTTGTGACTCTAGACCTAAAAGAGGCGTACCTGCATGTCCCAATCAGGTAGTTATGCAGAAGATACCTCAGACTCAAGGCTGGCTCAATGCATTACCAATTCTCTGCACTGCCCTTTGGCTTATCTACTGCACCCGGGGTCTTTACAAAGTGCCTGGCACCAGTAATTGCATTCTGCAGACAACGAGGAATACAAATATATCCTTACTTGGACGACTGTCTAATTCAAGCAGAGAACAAGGACATTCTTCTACAGCATCTGGCATTCGTGAAAAGACGTCTAACATGCCTAGGATACACAGTCAACGAAAAGAAATCAAAACTAGTACCCTCTCAAGAGATAATATTCCTGGGTGCAAGCTTAAATACAACTTCCCAGATGGCTTATCTCACGCCAGACAAAGGCAGCTGACTACCTATTTCAAAATGTTGGCAACAAAGGCCAAGTTATCTGCAAGAAAAATTCTGCAGGCTTTGGACTTCATGGCATCCTGCATCCTACTAATTCCATATGCAAGACTGCATATGAGGAAGCTTCAATGGTACCTAAAAAGTGTTTGGACTCAACATTGCCACAGCCTGGAAACAATGATTACTCTCATTCCCTGCCTGCAGCAGGAGTTTTGATGGTGGGCGAAGGCTTGTCACCAAAACAAGCCATTCACATTTCCCCCAGCCAGGCAGACACTAACAACGGATGCATCAGATTATGCCTGGGGGCCCCCATGGCAGGAAGATGCATTCAGGGACATGGTCCTCAAACCAAATGCATCTACATATCAATCAAAAAGAGATGCTAGCTGTTCAAAATGCCATGGGAGCCTTCAAGGACCTACTTCATCCAGGACAACTACTGATAAAGACAGACTACACCACGGTCATGTGGTATATAAACAAGCAGGGGGGCACACATTCTTACCCCCTTTGCAGACTAGCCATGACTTTGTGGGACACAGCATTGACTTACCAAGTACATCTGCAGGCACAATTCCTGTCAGGAAAGGAAAATACTCTGGCAGACGAACTAAGCAGAAACCTCATGGATCCCCACGAGTAGTAGCTGGCTCCACAAGTCTGCAGCATGATAACAGGGAAATGGGGATGCCCGGACATAGATCTATTTGCCTCCCCTCACAACTATCAAATAAAAATATTCTGCACAAGGACTTGTCACAGACAAGCATGGAAAGTGGATGCCCTATCTTTCAGCTGGAAAAACCTATCAGTATATGCCTTTCCCCCACTGCCTCTCCTCCCCAAGGTACTCCTAAAGGTCAGACTGGAGAAGCCAAAGATGATACTGATTGCCCCAGAGTGGCCCCGCCAGTACTGGTATCCAATCCCAAGGAACATGTTGCAATGCCCAGCTTGGACCTTACCTCAAATACCTCATCTACTGTCCCAGCAAAACAATCAGATCCTGCACAGCTAACTCAGGACTTTAAACCTGGCAGCATGGCGGATAATGTAGTCATACAAAACACACCTCTCAGTAAAGCTGTGATGGATGTCATTTTGGAAGCCAGAAGGCCTAGTACTAGAAAATCTTATGCTGGAAAATGGAAAAGATTCTGTGCTTGGAATCAGGCACAAGGAACTGATACAGCTGTGCCAAATATTCCTCAGATTTTGCAATACTAGATGCTGGACAAAGGCCTATCTTTTTCATCTATTAAAATTCATGCCTCTGCCATTTCGGCTCATTACAATACCGAGCCACCAATCTTTTCTCATCCCTTATTAAAGCAGTACCTTAGAAGAGCCAAAAATTTAAGGCCTCCAAGGAGAACACCAATGCCTGCATGGGACCTCAACTATGTCTTGGAAAAACTCACCTCCTTTTGAGCCAACTGCTACTGCTGATATAAAGTTTTTATCTTGGAAAACAGCTCTGCTCCTAGCAATAACTTCTGTAAGACGAGTTTCAGAGCTAAATGCACTCATGGCTGTGGAACCTTTTATCATTTTTTATCCAGACAGGGTCTCTCTGAGGATAAACCCAACATTTATGCCTAAGGTGGTGTCCAGTGTGGCTCTTAACCGAACTATGCAGCTGCCAACTTTTTATCCAAATCCACAGAACAAGGGGGAGAGAATTCTGCATTCTTTGGACGTACACAGACAGCTTAGATTCTACTTGGACAGAACCAAAGTTTTCAGAAAGACAGAGCAACTACTAGTGACATATGCAGGATCACAAGGAAAGGCTGTCTCAAAGCAGACTATTTCAAAGTGGATAGGCCACTGCATTTGTTTCTGCTACTTACACCATGGCATGCCAGTGCCTAAGGGCATTATGCTACATTTAACCAGAGCTGCAGCCACTTCAGCAGCCTTTCTCAGGGGAGTACCAACCAAGGACATTTTAGATGCTGCTACTTGGAGTTCAGTGCACACCTTTACAAAGCACTGTCATCTGCCACTCTACTCTAAATCCAGGGCAGGCTTTGCCACTGCAGTTCTGTAGGGCCTCATAGCCGCTCCTAATGCTGTTTAGCTCCAGCCTCCCAACCATCGCTTTGGGACTCTACCCAAATGTAATGACTGCAACAGTGAAACACGAAGAACATAGTACAGTTGTGTACGCTTACCATAAATGTAGATGTTGGAGTGTATTCACTGTTGCAGTCCAGGTTACCCACCCGCCATCCCCCTTGCTTCTAATGGAACCTATCTTTCCTTCTTTGCTTGTAGATGAAGGTAAAGTTTATATTGGTGCATGCATTTTATATATATATATATATATATATATATATATATATATATATATATATATATATATTTTGGCTACCCTTTAGAGGGCACCTGACATCTGGGGCAAAAAAAAACTAAAGAAAATGGTGTCTTCTGCTTCTTTTGTACCCCTGACGACCTGACGTCAGGGAAGGGGCGACAGCAGCCGCCGCAGGACCCAGGACTTTGGAATTCAGGCCGACTGAGGGCAACCTGCCAGCAGGATTACCCAAATGTAATGACTGCAACAGTGAATACACTCGAACAGCTACATTTATGGTAAGTGTACACAACTGTACTTTTTCCATATTTTGACAACTTTATTATATTTGTAGAGTCTTCTTCAAAGTGTCAGTATCTCTGTTAGTGGTAAGAGATCTCCCACACAGCCTAAGATTCCAAGATAACATTTTAAAAGTCTCTTGACTCCATCTCACATGATTGTGTTTCTGGAATGCCTGCTAGACACCTCAGAAGAAAGGACTTTTCTTCCACAGGAAAAAATAGATCTATATTTAGATTTTTTTCTAGGAGTTTCCACCAAGTTTTTTGTCTTAGCGAGGGAATAACTTAGTATTCTGGGTCTCGTGGCTTTCTTGATTCTCATGATACCTCTTGGAAGATTCCACATGAGAAAGATGAAGTGGCATCTGAAGATTCTTCGGTCCCAGCATCAACACCCATTGTCTTTTCAAATTTCGGTTCTGGGATTTGTGAAAAGAGAAATTAGCTGGTGGATACGTCCCATTTCTCAGAATCCAGGTCACCATTCTCCAGTCAGTCACAACAGGCACCTCAGAATTTGCTTGGGGAGCTTAGTCAATGGGTATAAAAGTGCAGGGTCTTTTGGAGAAGAAAGAACATCCAACGCACATAAATTTAAAGCAAGATGCTTATTCTTATAAATGCTTTTAGTTGTGTGAACCATCTTTGGTTCCCAGGACATCTTTATGTTTACAGACAATACCACAGTGATGCAGTATATAATCAAGAGGGAACAAGATCTTACCCCCTTTGCAGATTAGCCATGTTAGCATGGGATATAACTTTACAGCATAATCTCATTCTGTAGGCACCTTATATTTTGTCAGTGCAAAATTGTGTGGCAGACAAGCTGAGCAAGACTGTGACAGACCCTCACAAATGGAAACTGAATCGGGGGCCTTCCATGGTTTGATGCATCTGTATGGAATTACTTGGACCTTTTTGCCTCCTCTCTAAACAGTCATGTGGCAAAATTCTGTTCCAGGACTCCAAGCAAGAAGATCTGGAAAACAGATGTCTTTTATTTTCCTTGGAGAGGACTGGTCCTGTATGTTTTTCTACTGGTATTCAGGGTACTTCTGAATTTTTTGGAGGACTCCCCAAAGGGCATTATGCTAACTCCCTTGTAGCCCATTAGGCACCCTTTTTCTGAATACATGCAGAAAGCATTAATAGAGGCAAGAAAACCGTATATTAGCAAATAGAAAAGATTTTGTAGGCTGTGCTAATAAAAGAACCAGCACTCATTGAGGGCTAGCATTTTTCTGGTTTTACAGTATTTATGTGAGTTACTATCCTTATGGCCTTACTCTCCTCTATCAAGGTTTATTTGTTGGTCATTTCAGCATTGTCTGCCCATAGCTGTCCCTTTTTCAACACATTCTCATATGAAAATGTTTTTGAAAGGTGTTTTATATAAGAAGCTTCTCAGAAAACCATTGGCTTCTTCTGGAGTTCTTAATTTTTAGGTAGAAAAATTAACACTTGCTCCTTTTGTATCAGCTCATCTTGCTGACTTGAGGTTCTTAACCTGGAAAACAGTTTTCCTGATTGCTTCTGCTTCTGTTCTCTGCAAGAAGAGTGTCTGAGTTGCAGGCTTCTTAGGGTCGGTCAGCCTTATTTCATCTTTTACGGAGACAGGGTTTTTATGAGAACTAATCCTTCTTTTATGTTTGAAGTGGTATCAGCATTTACCATAAGGCAATCCTTCCAGCTTCCTGTTTTCTTTCCAAAACCCAGAAATTGGGGAGAAAGGGTACTTAATTTCAGAGTTGTCTATGGACATCCTGATAGAATAAAATGTTTCAGAATTTCTGATCAGTTTATTTCTTGTGAAGGTAAGAAAGGACTATGTCCAAATGGTTGTTCCAGGCTATTATGTTTTATTACTTCTGCCAAAACAAAACTGTTCCAGGCAAGGTCAAAGCTGTGAAATAGAGTTATTCTCTGAGTCTGGGACAGGTTTTGGTAGGATGATTCCCTCAGAGCTGCTGAGCACCTTCCATCCACCTCCCTGTTGTTTTAAGCTGGGCTAATCTACCCATATAGTTAAGGCTACTGTGGCAGTGATCATTTTGTGGAGAATACAGTACAGCTGTGTAAGTAAACATATCCTAACAGTATATTTTCAAATGATCACTGCTGCAGTAGCCACTCTCTCCCTCCATTTCCTTGTTTGTGTGCCTTTTTATGCCATTGTGTAGGACATGCATTTTTTGTCTTTTATTAGCATTGCCTTCTCAGTGATTAGCCTTCCTGTCTCGGTTGGCATAAAAACTCTGAAGGACTTGGTGCCCACTTCTGACTTTTTAATGTGCTCAGTTCGAGCTGGCTAACTGTTTGGAACATGCCCCGAAGCTTTGGGAGCTGGATGGCTGTTATATCCTATGCAGGATACAGACATAACTAAGACTACTGTAGCAGTAATCATTTCAACATTTACTGTTATTGTAGGTTTACTTACACAACTGTACTTTACATGTTCATTATGTATTGATCACTGCTGCAGTAGCCTTGGTAGGATTCTTCTCCAGGACTCCATGTTAGAAGATCTGAAAGACACATGCCTTTTTCTTTGACAGGAATGTGCCTGTATGCTTTTCAACTCTTTCCAATGATGTCCAGGGTACTTTTGAATATTCAAAAGGATGCTCCCATTATCTTTGTGGTGTATTCCTGTTTGGCCCAGGCAACAGTGGTTCGCAGTTCTTTTGGAAATGGTCAAAAACAATTTCCACAAGTTTCTTCACAGAATGGATCTACTCGCACAAGATTAGAGGTATTTGATACACCCCAATCCCAGTCAACTTCATCTGACTGCTTGAATGATAGGTTCATAGGTATGTACTAGGCTAATGGCCCTGGAGCCTTTACAAGCCTAGCCCATAGCATTACCCTGGCATCGTGCCACCCGACCTTAGTTCCTAGTGCCTCTGTCGAGTAGAGCTACTGGAGTGATCCCCGGGGTGAATTTTCTATTTCCCATCCACTCATCAAGATTTCTCTTGAAGAAGGCCAGTGAGGCGTTCTGCTTGACATGTATGGGAAGTCTATTCCCAAGCATAGACAGTCTCTGGGTTATGAACCTGTCCCTCCAGCATGTTCTGTTGATTGTGGTAATGAAGTTGAGGTCTCTGAAGCGTGTGGTGCGGAGGGATTGGGATTTCTTTAGATGTAGCATTTCTAACAGAGCTTGGTCTGACATGGCTTTGTAAGTCAAGCAGAGATCGCCTCTAAGTAGGTGATATGAGACAGAGAATAGTTTTTTGAGTCTGTCCATATAGGCCAAGTGTTTAAGGTCTAGGATCCGCTTTGTGAGGTACTTTTGCGGCCTCTCCAGTTGTTGCAGGTGTCTAGTGAGGTACATGCCGAATGGGGCATTGTACTTGATGATTGGCCTAATGAGGGAAGAGTAGAGGGAGACAATGACCTCTTTCTTCCTGGATGCAAAACCCTTAGTAATGAGATGTGCCACATAGAAGGACTTTCTGACCGCAGTGGCAACATGGTGGTTAACCTGTGTTCCCAGATATCTTATAATGCCTTTTGTGTTCAGTGGACTACCATCAATGTGGTAATTCAAGGGAACTGTGTTTTTTCCCAAGAGGGGTGACTACACAATTTTTGGCACTGAGCTTAAGGCCATGGTTGTGACACCAGTTGTTGGTGTCATTGAGGCCTTTCTGTAGGATGTCAACATCACTTGGGGAGTTAATAATAGCTCCCAACTTGCAATCGTCTGTGAATTTTGTCAGCCAGAGTCCCTTGGTGTTGGCCTGGACTTCAGAGAAGTAGATACCAAACAGGAGAAGACCCAGGACCGAACCCTGTGGGACTCCACTCGTGACTTCTCAGCAGTCTGACTTGGAGTCAGCTACTTTCACACTGTGGGTTCTATCTGTGAGCCAGTTTGCAACCCATGTAGTGATATAGGGGTTGATGCCTAGCTTAGTGAGTTTTTCTGTGATTCCTGAGTGGGGAATGGTATCAAACCACCATGCCTTCATCCCCAGCTCTGGTGACTTGACTCAAAGAAGTCAACCAATTTGAGTAGGCATGATCTACCCTTCACAAAACCAAACTGTGTAGATTCCAGAGTTTGGAGATTCCCTATATCCTTGTTTATTAGGTCCATGATAATGCGTTCCATAGCTTTGTATGTCAGACTCATCAGGCTAATTGGGCGATAATTCCCGGGGTCTGTAGTTGCTCCTCCTTTGTAGAGAGGGCTGATTGTAGCAGTGCACCATTTGGTAGGGGCAAAGCATGAGGTGAGACTGTGATTGAACAGGGCACACAGGTGAGGTGCCAGTTCACTCTGTAGTTCATGTAGAACACAGCCAGGGATATTGTCAGGTCCCATAGAAGGTGTATTCTTGGCCTTTGACAGTGCTGTTTTAACCTGTGCAGCAGTAATACAGGGTGCCTGACAGTCTACTGGTGTTGTGATTGGTCCTTTGGGGGGGGGTAAAGTTAGCACTGAATCCGTAGGCCGGTATGTTGGCAATATCTGTTGGCTCGGTATAGGAGGAACCATTGTGCAGTAGCTCAGAGCAAGTCTGGGTATTGCTGTGGAGATTCTTTACATAACCATAGAAGGCCTTGTGGTTGTCTTTACTATCTGCTGCAATTCTGTTTTCATAGCTAGCTTTAGAGGATTTGATGAGGGATCTCAACCTTTTGTTGACGCTGATGAAGGGAGTTTTTCCAGTCTTGGGACTTCGCCTTATTCTGCATCAGTTTCCTCCTTCTGTTGTAGAGTTTGTTTATGGCAGGGGACCACCAGATTTTCCACTCCAAGTATGCACCACTTAACATCCAACCGCATTTATGTCTGTACCTTGCTAAGTGGGCATAAATGCATACAGCCGTTATACAGATGGATGTTAAGCTAACACCCTATGCAAAGTATAGGATGTTCACTTAATATCCACGTTGCTTAATGTTCTGTTGGATAGAATCTATCCTGGATGTTAAGCGGTGCATACTTGTATTTGTGTGAGTTACTTTCCTATGTCCTTTCTTACTCCTCCATCAAGGTTCATTTATTTGCCATTTCAACATGTTTGCCCATGGATCCTCCTGTTTCAGTGCTTTCTCATGCAAAATGTTTTTGAAAGGGATTTTACTTGAGATCTCTGAAGAAACCAGTGCCCCCTTCTTGGAATCTTAATTTTGTGTGACATTTGAACTAACTAATCTGGCTGATTTGAAGTTCTTAACATGGAAGACAGTTTTACTGATTGCTTTGCAAGAAGAATATCTGAGTTGAAAGCTTTTATGGTGAGTCAGTCCTATCTCATTTTCCACTGAGACAAAGTTTATTTGAGAAGTAATCTGTCTTTTATGCCTAAAGTGGTATCTGAGTTTACTTTAAGTCAAACTATCCATTCCCCCATTTTTTTACTAATCTTAAAAATGAAAGAGAAAGGATAATCCATAATTTGAGTGGTCACTGACAATTGGGGTACTATTTTGACAGAACTAAATCTTTCAGATCTGCTGTCCTTTTCTTGTGAAGGTAAGAAGGGACAAGTTAACGTGCATCAATACAAACTATTTCTAAATGCTTGTCTATAGCTATTAGATTTATACTCACCAAAACAACATTTTTCCAGGGAGGGTCAAGGTCCACTTTACCAGAGCCTTGGGTTCATCTATGGCTTTTTGGGAAGGGATGGATTGTAGAATATGCAGCTGGATCCTCTGTACATATTTTACAAAGCACTATAAGCTGGATTCCTTCTGTAGTTTTGGAACAGGCTTTGCAATGACAGTTCTTCAGGGGCTCCAGGACTCTTCTCCTTCCACCTCCCAAATGTAGGACGTTGGGGTAATCTACCCATATAGCTAAGGCGACTGCAGCAGTGATCAATATGACAAACATATGACAGTTATGTAACTAAACTTATCATAACAGAGATATTTGAATGTTCACTGCTGCAGTAGCTGATCCCTCCCACCATCCACCTTATTTTTTTGGTGATGCCAGGGGGTGGTTGTTTTGTCTTTTCTTTTTTATCCTAACATTGTCCTTTCAAGGCTCATCCTACCTCTCTGTTGGCAGGAAAACTCAGAAGGGCTTAGCACCAAAACTTGTATTTTAGTCAGCTCAGCTCGAGCTGCCCAACAGTTCAGGAAAGTGGAAGGTGACTTGAAGCTTTGGAAGCTTGTCTGGCTGTTATATCTTTGACAGGATTTAACCCATGTAGCTAAGGTTACTGCAGCAGTGATTATTCGAACCTCTGCTGTTATGAGACATTTACTTACACAACTGCACGTTTACTGTATAATGCGTTAGTTTTGTAATTACTGTTGAGAAATTCCAAAATGTGGAACTTAATGATTTTGACACATTGCCATGGTTTGACTTTTTACATTAGTAGTAGTCATTTCTGGGAAGGAATAGGAAGACCTTATAATAGTGAGTGCATTGTCTAAATGTCATTCTCTCTTTTTGGGTTCCCACTGCCTGTTAATTGTTTTCTTTTAATGAAGTTGCACATGCACAGTATCTGAACTGTAGTGTGACTAGCCCTTGTTTGGATATTTAAAGTTTCTTAATTGTTTTGTTGACTTTGTTTACACTTTCATTGAAGGGGTACAGTAACAGCCCATAAGTTGCTATAGTTATTGTTAGTTTTAATTGTAACATTGATAAACTGCCTTTTTGGCTCGGCCAGACACTCCCTGGTAAACAAATGTAAAATAAAAAAATAAGTAAATTCTGTTTCTGTCCCTATTTGTATAACTTAGATATGAGTTTTTTTTTTTTTTTGAAGATGGTGATTGTACTCTTCCTGATGTATGGGTTTCATTAATAATAGGAACTGTAATCTATGATTTGCCGAATAGTAACTAGCTTTTTTTTGACAATTAGTATTTTATTGTCATCCAGGATCAGGATATCTTCAAGAGTGTCAATTTTGTTGTTTAGATTTTTAGCACTGACAAGTGTCACCCTTGTTCCTCATCATATGTTGCTTGCATTTGCTTTCAGTAATCTGAGGTTTAAGAATTTGGATTTTGTCTGAAAAGCCTCAACAGGGTAGGCAGATTTGCCATTCATTATATGTATACTTCTGAAGAAATGATGCAGCACATCAGCCACCAGCAGGCTCAGGAGTTGCACGTCTCTGTCCTTATGGCCATACCCCTGCATTCATTAAATGTTATGATTTTGTGCTGTCCAGGGTGATTGACGTATTATTTTTAGCATGTGGATAAGTCTCTCTCTCTCTCTCTTTCTGTTTACTACACGTGAAAAACTCACCATGACTGACTGCTTTTTTGTAGGTAGAGTATATAAGAGTGTAGATGCCTACATAATACATACACTATACAAAGGTTTATTGTTTTTAGTTCCACAGAATGTTTAATTTTTGGAATATCACAACACTGTGCGGCATTCATTTCAAAGGTTATGCTTTTTTTTTTCTCCTCCACCACTGTTAACTTCCCCTTGACAGGTTTTTCATATGATTTGCTTGGATCTATAAATTTATTGTCAAACTTTCTTTTACGTCTGTCAAGATTTTTTCTTTTAGAAGACCTTATCTGACCCAGGTTTCCTTGTCCTTCCACTTAATTATTTTAAAACTGGTTTCAGAGATAGGGTGTTGTTAAAAACTACCATTAAAGACAAAATTTCAGAAGTATATGGCTGTTGATCAGAAATCTGCTTGTATTTCTTAGGATAGTCTTGTAAGTTGAGTTAATGGAATGGTAAATGAATTTTGTGGATAAATAGTAAGTATGTAGTCTTAATGAGTAAAGCATAGATATCTCTGTCTTACTTACATTAGAAAACGAACATTCTTTTCGTTTTTTCTCGAGTACTAAGCAATGAAATGTGTCTTTATTATTTAAAATGATTTATTGATATGTTTCATACTCATGAGCTAGATGGTCCTTTGCTTTATAAACTTATGCCTTTATGTACAGCAAGTCAGTCAGTGTTTTTACTGGCCACTAAAAATGTGGATTAGCTAATATGTGTGTGTGTTTTGGGCATTTAGAGTGAATTTGCAGCACGTCTTAACAAAATGGAAGCAGAACGGCAGAGCTTAGTTGAAGCTCTAAATGCAGCTGAGAAAAGAAGTACAGAAGAAAAGCGAAAAGCAGATGACTTTCAGCAGCAGGCAAAAATAGCCAAAGCAAACATGGAGTCTGCTAAACAGGAACTAACAGATTATAAGCAGAAGGCCACAAGAATACTTCAGGTGAGATTGTTAGATGCTTAAGGTATACTGAGTCCATTATAAAATGGTACCATTTTATGGATAAATTACTTGAAATGCTTCACTACGTTTAAGTAGAGCTTGATAGATTGTGATCTTGTTGATTCAGTCTGCAACAAGGAAGCATGCTTACCTAATACACTGTTGGAATTCAGCCAGATTATTTATCTGCTTTATGGACAGCTTTGCCTGATAACTCTATAGAATATTTCAGAAGTTAGCAGTAGTTAAGTCACTGTTTTGTAATAAATGCCTCTTATATCAGTATGTGACAGCAACTTCTGTTTTTTTTCCATCTAATCATATGCTTTCCTTTTGCAAATTATAATCCTTCCGAGTTTGTCAGTATTAATTGCTGCTTTCCCCTACACATTTTAAACAACTTTACTAAATTATCACTTAAGAAACAGGCATTCATACATTACTAGTAAGTAAAGTAAACCATAGTAATAGTTTTCATTTTTCATTTTCATGTATACATTACATATGTTTTCTTTCTTTTTTAACATCTCTTCCAACGTTATAGAAATTGCACATTTCCTGCCTTCTCTTAAACCTTGCTCTTCCCCTTGAAAATTATTCTGTATGTTTTGTTTCCACAAATTCCTTTTATTTCTATCTAATTTTCTTTTATTGTTAAGATCCCACCCCAGTTTTTTTTATCTCATTTACAATACTCAGTACTTTAGTTAGATTTAGTTTAGATTTTGATTTTCATTTTCTAGTAATTGCTCATTTGGCAGCCAATAGTATTAAACTCAGTAAAGCCTTTCTGTGTCTTGGGAATTCCTATTGTGTGTCCCAGCTGAAAAGAATCATTTCCTTAGGTGCAGCCATTTGTTCCCCTAATATGCGTCTGTGAAAGTACAAGCCTCTGCTATTTCAGCCTGCCTTTCCTGGAATCCTCCCTGTATTCTTTGTTGTGAGCAGAAAAAAATTCTTAAAGAGGGTCCTGTACGTGAGCTCCCCCCCCCCCCCCCACACACACACACACAAAGGACCTTACTCCACCATGGTACCTCAACTATGTACTTGAGAAGCTGACATTATCCCTTGTGAACAAGCGTCTTCTGCATCCTCAAAAGTCTTGACCTGGAAAAACATTTCCTAGTTGCTATTTCTTTCGGACAGATTTCAGAGTTAGTCTGTTTTGTAGGCTTTCACAAAGACAGGGTCACTCATTGAACCAGCATTTCATTCATGCCAGTGTATTACAGAGTTGTCCTTGTAGCATGCCATTTGTTTTCCCAATGTTCTACTCTCCCACCCAGAATGGAGGAAAGAACATCTCACATTCACTTGATATGCAAAGGCAATTGACATTCTACATGAATATACATTATATCATAGTATTATTGTTGTTGTTATTATTGTTATGAATATTCATTACATTTATATGACGTTATATATTATGACTGAAGACAATAAGAAAACAGATTAATTTCTTGCATTCTTTGATAAGAGTAAAGATAGAAGCCCTGTCCACAAGCATACCATCTCCAAATAGTCTGCCCATTGGATTGTTTCTGCTATTCATTTCATGGAATATGTGTACCAGGGAAGTTAAGGACCCACAAATTTAGAGCCACAACAGGTATTGCTACCTTCCTTAGGTTTGAGGGAATTCAGCAGTTTATTAGCATCTCTCCATTTGTTTTTTTGGGTAGAAAGCAAGTTGGCTTTGTTGCTTTTCCAGTTAGGATAAAACAGGTGAACAGTTGTGGGTTTGGTTCAAGCAGCTTTACTATATGCAAGTACATCAAGATTGAGGTTTAGTAACTTAAACTTAAGTAAACTTATAAACAGACTGACTACTGCACTCATGCATGTTAACACACTGGCTGTTCTCTCAAAGTGGCACTGCTGCCTGCACATGCTCTCTATTTATATGCACGTGCCTTCACTTTGAAATGCTTCTTAAAGTTACAACACATGCTCTGTTCTACAGGCTTAGCACTTAAGTTTCCGTTTTCCAAACCTGCTGTTCAGGTTCAAAGTAAGCTAAGAATCAAAAAAGGTTACACACATTAAATTGAGTTTGTAAATAAAATAGAATTTAGTACACTGTTGTACATTAGTATAACTTAACAAGAAGGCATTTATTAAAATTGCTGTACAGCATTAATAAGGTAGGAAAGGGGAAATAAATCACAATGATTTCACTTAAACAGGGTGGAGTAAAATACCATTTGTAGAGCCAAAAAAGTTTTTACATCCAGACACTATGGTTGGCGAATTCTCTTTTGCAAATATTTTTGGTCCTTGATTAACATTGGGAAAAAAAAAAACATCTTGTGTACTTGGGAATCCATAAAAAAATAAACTTAATTATTTCCAAATCCACATTGGTCTCCATGGGCAAGTATCTATCTAATTTCAAAGTAGAACTTATCCTGTTTCCTTCTTATCAGTCCTATTCACTACAGATCACTTTTGTCTTGTTACCAGAGCCCTGGAATCAGTGAGAAGAACTGATATTCTTTGTGTTTCACTGTTGCAGTTATCATATTTGGGTTGTCTGCTTGCAGTAGCCCTCAGTTGGCCTGATTATCAAAGTATTGGGTCCTGCGTCGGTTGCTGTCTCATCTTCCATGACGTCAGGTAGTCAGGGGTTTAAAGCATGCAGCCGACACCATTACATCAGTCTTTCTTGCTGTGTGGTGCCCGGAGCAGAAGCAATTCGCAAGTGCCGGTCAGCCGACTCCTGAAATTTTCGTTTTCAAGTTTCAGAACCGAAGTCTTCAACTAAAGCTAAGTACCCCATTGGGGAAACTTTTTCTTGCTCTCAACCGATGTCAGTAAAAATCAGTAATTGTATTTCTTGTGGAAAGCAAATACTTGATAAAGATTTTTATTTGTACTGTATTCCTTGCCTAGGCCCTGACCACAACATACCTTGCTGTTGGTTTTGTGCCTTATTTAAGCAGTGAACTATTCGGTGTCGGTATATTTACCCTTCTAAATATTTTGGTACTTGGTTCAATTATCCAGATATGTCTTCGGTAAGCCATCCGACTACCGACATTCTGAAAAAACGCAAAGATAAAGACAGAGACAGGCCGTCTAGGTCCAAAGCTGCTGACGACACTTCTCCTAAGCCAGTCGCCAGTTCGCCGGTACTCAGTGAGGCGCTTTTACAGCCCCTCATACCTGCTACTTCAGATTCGCAGGCCTCTACTGAGACCCATTCGGAGTCTGGTATATACTGCGAGATGCTTCAACTGTGGAACCTGTGGATGTCTCTACCTTGGCTGGGTCCGAAGCCACTGTGCAGGCACCGGCTTCTGAGGGTGTATTCAGGCCTACTGACTTGCATATTAAACAGACGCAATCTTCTTCTTCAAGGCCTAAAACTCGAACCATGCCTAGAAAACTGACGCCCAGACTGCATGGTCAGGCCTCTATGCCTAAAAACAAATGATAAGAATGGCTGAAGACCTTATTACTTTAATCAGGGGAAGCCAACCTTCCCCCTCTAAGAGACCTAGGACTGAATTTGCTTATGATACTTCTGACCAGGATTCTGAAATTTCTGTTTCCTCTGATGACCAGGATTTACCCTTATCTACCTATGAGGATTCTGATGCAGAAGACTCTATTCCCTCTGCTCCTCCCCAGGGGATTTCTCTTTTGGTGAAACCTTGCATACTCTTAGGGAACATTTTCATTGGGAAAGCCAGGATTATTTTGATTCTAAAAAGAGGCTTAGGGATTTCTTACTCCTGCCCCAGCACAGGCCTTTAGCTATCCCTCTTGTACTAGACATTGTTGATTATGCCTTTTCGGAATCTAGCTTGGCCCCTGACTCTTTACCTCTTGCTCCCCGAAAACCTGATAGATATTACAGGGTTCCTGACTCTCACAAGTTCCTTTTTAAAAATCCTACTGCAGATCCTGAGACCATTTCACAGGGACCCAAGGGCATTAAGGCTACTACTGCCAAAAATCCTACCCCCTCTGATAGAGACTCCAGGGCACTGGATTGATGGGGTAAGAAGGTATACACTTCTGCAACCTTGGCCATTAGGGCCTTAAACTGCCAGTTTCATATGTTAAAGTATCAGCAGCATATTATTGGATTGCTTAAACAGAAAATGATGTTGATTCCTGACTGTGCTGAAAATAAGGATTTACAGGATTTAATGCATTCTTCTGAACAAGTTGGAAAACATACTTTGCAATGTGGTTTTGATTCACTAGAGGCATCTTGCAGGGCTGCTGTCACTGGGTCTGTACTTAGAAGGCATGCTTGGCTTAAGGAGAAATCCTTGCCAGATCATGTTAAAGCTAAATTACTGTGGATGCTCCCTTAAATCAGGACCGCCTGTTTGGCAAAAAAGCAGAAGTTCTTAAAATGATGGAGGAGAAAGCTAAATCTATGCAAACTGTTAACGATTTCCTACAAGTACAGCCTCCAAGATTTAGTAGGCATTGGCCCTCTAAGAATTGGTCCTTTCCTGCCTCTTCCAGGCCTTAATCAGTCCAAACCCAGACTCAGCAGAACACCCAGGCTTCAGTCCCAGGGTACGCACAGGACTAAGCAGTGCGGAGCTCCCACTTCCAAATCAGGGAGTAGTAAGACTGCCCCTTATGGTAAACTGCCTCAATGACTTAACTTTAAAACTTCCAAGCACTTCTCAACTGACTGCTCCTTTAAAGATTGCACTGCAGGAAAAAAACTGGGAGCTCGTTATCCAGGACAAATGGGTTTTAAATATAGATGTTAAGTTGTCTATCTCGCCTTCATTCTTGCTGGATGGGTTCGGAGCCGACCTCGGCTCCGACTCGGCCACTCTAAAAGCTCGAGAGTTGGTTCCACCGGCTCGAGGCTCCCCTTATATCCCACAATGCTAGGCGAGAGTTACCTCAGATCTCGTTTGCCGCTACAGCTTCGAGGTTGGTTGTTTCTACCGGTTCCTGGTGAGTGCTAATTTTTCTTGTAAAAATTACTCTTTAAAACCCCTTTTAAGTTAAATTTCTTACTTAGTTAGTATAGATTAGAAAACTTTATTCCCGACCCTAAATATTTTCTGTTTTCTTTCCCTAGAACCTTTGGTTCTCCCATTGGGCCTTTAGGCCTTCCCTTCCCTAGTGGAGTGTGTGTGTTTTTGTAGTTTATTCTAGTTTATTGTTGTTTAAATTCTAGTATTACTACTAATTTTATTCTGTTTTTCTGACAGGGTATAACTTGTGTGTTTGTGTGCGTGTTTGTGTACACCTGTCAGTTAAAAAAATGTCTAAAGAAGCAAAGGTCTCGGTTCAAGAAGTGTGATGCGTGCTGTCAGAAAATGTCTCTGACAGGCGCTCACACTTCTTGTGTCTATTGTCTGGGGCCTTTGCACCTGCAGGACTCCTGTGCTGTGTGCCATGGCTTCAGCCCCAGGGTCCTGCAGGAAAGAAAAAACAAATTAATTCTTAGAGGCTTACTGAAGCCAGAGGATTCCCTGTCAGTTTCAACAGGGAAGCCCTCTAAGGCATCGAGGTCTTCGGCTCCGGCTTCTGAGCCGAGACCTCAGGTTGCTCAACCTTTGCCTTTATCGGCTCCGGCTGGAGCCGATAAGTCTCAGTCCACAGTTTCTGTGGCTCCCTCGGCTCCGGCCGGAGCCGAGGTTATTGAGGTTTCCGTGTCGGCTCCGACCAAACCTTGAGCCGACATCTAGGAAGAGGTCCAGGTCACCATCTCTTGGCTCCGTTCATTCGGCTCCAGGATCTCCCCTGCTGTCTGAACGGAGCCAAAGGTCTCACTCCTCTAGGTCATCGAGGCTGTCGGATCATGACCTTCAGAGGGTAGTGAGTCGACTACTTAAGTCCGAGGCACTAGCCCAGATGCTTCAGAGCCCGACTCATCAGTCGATGCCTGCCCCGGTCCATCAACTTTTTCCTCCTTCGACTCTCTTGAGTTCGGAGCCGGGTCGCGTCGGAACCGAGACTGTGATTACGTCGGAGCCGAGACAATTGTCTTCGGCTCCGTCGGCTCCGTTTTCTTCTTTGGAAGAATCTCGGCGCCGGACTTCCCTCGTCGGCTCCGAGGGGGTGAGTGGCATCGGACCCTTGTCCGACCCCCTCTCCCTCTCGGGGCTTCGGCGCTGGTGAGTTCGGCTCCGACATCGGCCTCGGAGCCATCACTGTTGGTGCCGAGGGGGGTTCTTAGCTCCTCGGAGCGGGGACCTCTGGCTCTGCCTGACAGGGGTGCATTCGAGGTCATGCGGAGTGTGTTAGAGCCTGGCTCTACTCCACAGTCGGCTCCGTCCGCCCCTCCCTCTATGCTGCCTCAGGGCAAGTCGACTCACTCCCTCATCCCGGACCGCAGAGAGCCAGCTCCTCAGGAGCCCCCTATGGGGATTTCATCCTCTTCCGAGGCCTCTCCTGATTTGGCAGAAGAGCCCCCTCGGAAGAGGAAGTGTAAGAGGAAACACATTGACTCACCTGAGTCTATCACGTCAGACACAGATTTGGATGATTCTGAGGGTTCCCCCCGTTCCCCTTCTGAAGATGTCTCATTTGCAGACATTCTGGAGATCCTGAAACAGAGGGAAATTGGCCAGCCCTCAACCCTTCGGAGGACGAATCTGTGTATCTTGAGGCGTTGGCTCGTCCTTCCACCTCCTGGGTGTCCCTCCCTTGACCCCCTCATGCAGGTGGTTGCTAAGAAGGCATGGGCGGCTCCTGATTCAGTGGACCCCACTCCCAGGAGACCCTCTAAGTTCATCACAGCTCCAGCAGACAAGCAATTTTATCAAAAGGAGTTTCTGTGGATGCTATGGTGGTAGCTGCTGCCACAAAGAAGGAACTGGCTGATCCTTCAGTACCTGTCCATCCACCTAACAAGGAATCTAGGTCCATGGATAGGTGCGGAAGCGGATGTTCTCCTCAGCGACATTTACCATGCGTTCGCTGAACTACCTGTGCCATTTCACTTTCGTCTTCAAAGGGACTTGATCAAGGAAGCGAGTGAAATGTTAAAGATCCTACAGCTGCGGGTTTCCAAGACAAGATGAACACGCAGCTGGCTACCCTTAATTCCATATCCAACTCCTCCATGCGCCTCCTTTCTTACGCGGCCGATGGAGCGAGCAGAGCCGCAGGGACAGGTGTAGCCTTACGTAGGCACGCCTGGATGCGGCTATGCAATTTTGCGGACCCTTTCAAGGCGTCTTTCACGAACTCCCCTTTTGATGGATCATCTCTCTTTGGTCCTCAAGTGAAAGAAACCCTGACTAGGTGCGAGACTGATGGCAAGACCCTTTCTGCCGTCGGAGTCCGTTTTTCGACTCCTTCCAGGCCTTACCCCAAAGGCCAGAAGGGTGGAAAGATGTGGTTCCGTAAACAATCTCAAGGGACTTAGCCTGGCGACAGAGTCGTTTTCCTACCAAAGGCAGAGGTGGGAATAACAATGGTAGGCGATAAGCCCTAGGGGCAGGGGGGGTCCGCAGAACCAGGGCAATCGGGAAGCCTTCCCTGACAAGCCCTTTCAGCATCCCTGAGGTGTTGTTGCCCGACTGCCCATCTTCGGAGGCAGTCGGGGGAAGATTGTCACTGTACCCAGAAGCCTGGCTATCCCTGACTCAAGACAAATGGGTACAGTCCATCATTTCCGAAGGCTATTCTATCCCCTTTCTTCGCTTTCCAAATCAGTCAAAAAAATCCCTTCCAGATGTTCCACCCGCTCAAAGGGATCTAGCAGCTTTGGAAATTTCAAAACTGCTTGCAAAAAGAGCAATTCAGCCAGTGCCAGCAGACCAACAAGGATCCGGAATCTACTCAAGGTTCTTTTTAGTTCCAAAGAAAACAGGGGACTGGAGACCGATATTGGATCTCAGTGTCTTGAACAAATCAGTCAAGAAAACAAGATTTCGGATGGTCACGCTGCAATCCATCCTTCCCCTTTTGGGCAAAGGAAACTGGATGTGCTCTATAGACCTTCGGGATGCGTACTATCACATAAAAATGAACAGGCGCTCCAGAAGATTCCTCCGCTTCAGGCTGGGAACCAGTCATTTTCAGTTCAGGGCCCTGCCCTTTGGTCTCACCACTGCCCCGGTGTTTACCAAATGCATGGCAGTGGTAGCTTCTCACCTGAGGCGACAAAGGATTCCAGGTGTTTCCATATTTGGACGACTGGCTCCTCACAGCTCCCACCAAGCATCTCCTTCTGATGGCCAGAGATTATACTTTTCGCGTTTGTCAAAAACTGGGTATTTCAATAAATTGCGAAAAGTCTGTTTTGTCGCCTTGTCGTACTATTACTTACATAGGCGCAAATCTAGATACTATAAACATGTCTGCAAGGCTAACACACCAAAGGATATCAGACATTCACAAATTGGTATCACTCCTTCTCAACAACAGCAGAATCAAAGCCAGGTTAGTTCTAAAGGTGTTGGGAATCATGGCAGCGACCATACCTCTCCTTCCATTAGCCAGATACCACATGCGGATCCTTCAGTGGATGCTTTTTACTCAATGGTCATACCAGGAACTTCCAATGTCTCACACCATTGTGATCACACAGGCGTGCAAAAAGCATCTCATGTGGTGGATGTCTTCCCCCCAGCTCCTGTCGGGAAGACCCTTTGTTCCACCTCCTCCGGTTGCTACACTGACAACGGATGCCTCCTGATCGGCTGGGCGCGGGCATTATCAGGGCAGGACAGTCCAGGGCACATGGCAACCAAACGAATGCCACTTCCACATAAATGTTCTGGAGATGAGAGCAGTGCTTTTAGCGCTGCAAGCCCTTCAAGACTCTCTTCCCTTGGGAACAATTGCAATCCTGACAGACAATATGTCTGTAGTGTGGTACATCAACAAACAAGGCGGAACCAGATCATACCCCCTGTGTCGAGAAGCAGTCAGACTGTGGCAATGGGCGATTTCTTCTCAGCGTTTTCTGATAGCAACGCACATCCCCGGGAAGTCCAATCATATTGCGGACAAGTTGAGCAGAGCTATTCTCATGCCTCACGAGTGGTCTCTGAAAGACTCTGTAGTGAGAGAGATTTTTCTCAAGTGGGGTCAGCCTTGCTGCGATCTTTTTGCTACTCCCCAAAACAGCAAGTGCAGAGAATATTTCACTCTATTCCCTTTACCAGGCCAACCCAGCAGAGACGCTCTAGTCCAAGTTTGGCCCCGGGGACTTCTGTATGCATTCCCTCCTTTCCCACTGCTCTCTCAAGTAATTCAGAAAGGTATCGCTCAGAAGGCATCCTTGATCCTCATTGCTCCTTACTGGCCTCGACAAGTGTGGTTCCCCTTTCTACATTGTTTTCTCTTGGAGCGACCGTGGAATCTGGACCTAGTTCCAGATCTTTTGATCCATCAGTCGGGTCAGTTTCATCGCTCCCTCCCCTCTCTGAACCTCACTGCTTGGTTCCTCCAGTTCCAACCGTAGCCAGGCTTCCTCAATTATCTCACTCTGTTAGAGATATATTGATAGCTTCCCATAAATCTTCCACTCGAAAGATTTATTTGAGTAAGTGGAAACGCTTCTCATATTGGGCACAAGGAAAGGACATAGATCCTTTCACGGCTTCCATCCAACTAGTCCTTGATTTTCTAGCTGAACTCTTCCATGCAGGTTCATCTCCATCTACACTTAAGGTTCAATTGGCAGCTATTTCTAATTTTCATGTGGGTATTTCTGAATCTGCCCTAATGTCCCACAAACTTTGCAAAGCCTTTTTGAAAGGAGTTTTTCTTCTCAGACCTCCTATAAGAAATCCTCCTTCTCCTTGGGACCTAAATTTAGTTCTTGCTTCTTTGATTCTTTCCCCTTTCGAACCTGCAGCTTCCTGTTCCTTGAAATTGTTATCATGGAAAACTCTTTTTCTGGTAGCTATTACATCAGCTAGAAGAGTTTCAGAGCTTCAAGCACTCAGTTGTCGTCCTCCTTATCTTTTGTTTCATAAGGACAGAGTATCCTTACGAACTAACCCGTCCTTTTTGCCTAAGGTGGTCTCGACATCAAATCTAAACCAAAGCATTGACCTCCCTGTTTTTTTTCCAGAATATTCAAATAGGTCTGAACAAAAATTACACTGCCTGGATGTTCATCGTCAATTAAGGTACTACTTGGATAGAACAAAACAATTCAGAAAATCTGATCAGCTGTTTGTCTCCTATGCGGAAAGCAGAAAGGGACTTTCAGTTTCAAAGGTATCTTTATCCAGATGGCTAACATCTTTGATTTCCCTGGTATATGAAATTAGACAACAAAAATTGCCTAATAAACCTAAAGCCCATTCCACCAGAGCTTTGGCTACTTCTTTAGCCTTCCAAGACAGACTGCCTATTGACACCATTTGTGCAGCGGCTACTTGGGCTACTCCTCACACTTTTATTTCTCATTATAAGTTGGATTTAGCTTCTAGGCATAGAACTAACTTTGGCTCCACTGTTCTCAGGAGTCTGTTCCGTTAGGCCACCCGGGACAAGGTGCTAGGGACGCGGTCCCATCCAGCAAGAATGAAGGCGAGATAGACAACTTAACATATAGAAGTTATGTTCTTACCATAACGTTCCATGTTAGTTGTCTTCTTCTCGCGTCCCACCCTCCTTCCCCCTGGCCTGGACAGACCTAGAGGAGTTGTGATTGTGACCTCTCTTTCTACCACCTCTTTCTTAGACATATGCTATTATGCATATTTCTTGGTTCAGGATGTAGGTCACCCTTCTTTCTTCCTGTTGTTAGAGGTGGATTCTATTTTACAGTTATACTGTTACTGTTATAAGCTGGGGTTAGCTTACAAACGAGATCTGAGGTAACTCTCGCCTAGCATTGTGGGATATAAGGGGAGCCTCGAGCCGGTGGAACCAACTCTCGAGCTTTTAGAGTGGCAGTCGGGCCGAGGTCGGCTCCGAACCCATCCAGCAAGAAGAAGGCGAGAAGAAGACAACTAACATGGAACGTTATGGTAAGAACATAACTTCTATTTTCCCAAGGATACAGATTTCACTTCCACATGTTACCAACCCCAATCGGTTGGCCAGATCTACCCCCAAATCAGTGGGCAGAGGCTCAACAGCAAATACTCTCTCTCTTAAGCATAAAGGCTATTCATCCTGTACCAGAAGAAGAAAAGGGACAAGGTTTCTACTTAAGACTTTTCCTGGTACCCAGAAAAGACAATTCATGGCGTCCTGCCCTGGACCTGTCTATCTTAAACACCTTTTTGGTGATTCCAAAATTCAAGATGCTAACTCTTCACCAGTTGCTTCCTATGCTAGGCAAAGATGAATAGTTGGCACCACTCTATTTGAAGGAAGCCTACCTGCACATCCCAATCAAGGAATCTTGCAGAAGATGCCTACGCTTCAAAGCAGGCTACATGCACCATCAGTTCTCTGCACTGCCCTTTGGCTTATCTACTGCACCCTAGGTATTCACAAAGTGCCTAGCTCCAGTCATTGCATTTTGCAGGCAAAGAAATATTCAAGTATACCCATACCTGGATGATTGTCTAATTCAGGCAGAAAGCCAGGACATACTTTTGAATCATCTGGCATTTGTACAGAAGGTGCTAATTTGTCTGGGGTACACCATAAACGAAAAGAAATCACATTTGGTACCCTGTCGTCAAATTATATTCCTGGGAGCAAGCTTGAACACAACTTCCCAGATGGCTTTCCTCACGCCAGAGAAACAAAATTCATTTGACAACTTACTTCAAACTAATGGCCACAAAAACCCTGCTTAACTGCAAGGCAAATACTGCAAGCCTTGGAGTTCATGGCCTGCTGCATTCTACTAATTCCATATGCAAGACTGCATATGAGGAAACTACAATGGTATCTAAAAAGCCTATGGTGTCAACATTCTCAGGGTCTAGAAGCAATGATTCCTGTCATACCTTGTCTATGGTTAGAGTTCCTTTGGTGGGCAGAGGCCTGCCACCACAACAAGGACTACCATTCACTCTACCCCCTGCCGCCCAAACCCTAACCGATGCATCAGACTACGCATGAGGGGCTCACCTGGCAGGGAAGTGCATTCAGGGCAAATGGAACCCAAGTCAAATGTACCTGCATATCAATCAAAAAGAAATGTTAGCTGTACAGAATGCTCTGACAGCCTTCAATGACCACATTCTTCCAGGACAATTAATGGTAAAGACGGACAACACCACTGTTATGTGATACATAAACAAGCAGGGGGATACCCATTCTTACCCCCTCTGCAGACTAGCCATGGCTCTGTGGAACACAGCCTTGAGTTACCAAGTGCATCTACAGGCTCAATTCCTGCCAGGAAAACTAAATGCACTAGCAGACATCTCATGGACCCACACGAGTGGAAACTGGAACCAAAGACTTTCAACATGTTGATAAACAAGTGGGGGAGCCCAGATATAGACCTGTTCGCTTCTCCCCAAAACTACCAATTGGACAAATTCTGCACAAGGACTCACCACAAACAAGCTTGGAATGTGGATGCTCTGTCCTTCAGCTGGAAAAATCTATCAGTTTATGCCTTTTCTCCTCTGCCTTTCCTCTCCAAAGTACTACTAAAGATCAAACAGGACAAACTAAGGACGATATTGATTCCACCAGACTGGCCACGCCAACACTGGTACCCCCTCTTGCGCAGTGTGCCACTGCTGGCTCCATGGCACCTGCCTCAGACCCCTACCCTGTTGTCTCAGCAGGAGAACCAGATTCTGCACCCTTAGCTTCAAACCCCGAACCTGGCAGACTGGCTAATTACCTAATCTCTCCGTTACCATCCCTCAGTAAACAAGTGTTGGATGGCATTTTGGAGGCAAGGAGGCCTAGTACTAGAAAATCTTATGCTGAAAAATGGAAAAGATTCTGTGCCTAGAACCAAACTCAAGGGATGGGCACAGCAGCGCCCAATTTACCTCAGATTCTTCAATACTTAACTGAGATGCTTCACAAGGGCCTTTCTTTTTCCTCCATTAAAATTCACGCCTCAGCCATTTCAGCTCATTATAACACAGAACCACCCATCTTCTCTCATCCACTGCTCAAGCAGTTCCTCAGGGGGGCCAAAAACTTAAGACCACCTAGGAAGAGCCCCTACTCCAGCCTGGGACCTTAACTTTGTATTGGAAAAACTCACTCTCCCTCCTTTTGAGCCAGCTGCAAGTGCAGATTTAAAATTCCTTTCTTGGAAAACAGCCTTCCTTTTAGCAATCCCTTCAGCAAGAAGGGTATCTGAATTACAGGCTCTTATGGCAATGGAGCCTTTCATCATCTTTCATGCAGGCAGGGTGTCCCTCAGGTCCAATTCTTCCTTCATGCCCAAGGTGGTATCCAGTGTGGCTCTTAATCAGTCCATTCATTTGCCAGCCTTCTTTTCTAATCCACAGAATAAAGTAGAACAGATACTGCATTCTTTAGATGTGCACAGACAACTTACATTTTACTTGGACAGGACTAAACTTCAAAGGAAATCTGAACAACTGCTGGTGGCATTTGCTGCAGGAGCAGAGAGGAAGGCTATTTCAAAACAAACCATTTCTAAATGGATAGGCCATTGCACTCATATCTGCTATAAGCACCATAGAAAACCTATCCCACAGGGGATTAGACCCCATTCAACCAGAGCTGCATCTACCTTTACAGCCTTTCTCAGAAGTGTCCCTACCAGGGACATCCTAGAAGCTGCTACCTGGAGTCTGTATATACTTTTACCAAGCATTACCATTTGCCAATTTTCTCTAAATCCAGAGCTGCTTTTGCCACTGCAGCGTTGCAGGGCCTTATAGCTGGTCTTAATGCTATCTAAATTCCTCCTCCCAGCCTTAGCTTTGGGAATCGACCCAAATGTGATGACTGCAACAGTGAAACCCGAATAACATAGTACAGTTGTGCACACTCACCATAAATGTAGATGTTCGAGTGTATTCACTGTTGCAGTCCTGGTTACCCTCCCTCCAGCTCCATGACTTCTCTTGGCTATACCTCTACTCTCCTTTATTATGCTTAAAAGCTTTTTGGTGTATTTGCTTTTTTGGTTGGAGGTATAACCTTTCTGAAGAAGTTCTGTTAACATTAAAGAAACTCATTCACCTGTCTTGAGCCTTTCTGTTGTCAGCTAATTTATAGTTACATTTGTAAGAAGTTTTTAATTTTATATGTGTGTGTGTGTGTGTGTGTGTGTATATATATATATATATATATATATATATATATATATATATATATATATATATATATATATATATATATATATATAATTGCTTCCCATTAGGGGGGGCACCCGACATCTGGGGCAAGAAAAACTGATGTAATGGTGTCGGCTGCATGCTGTATACCCCTGACTACCTGACGTCACAGAAGATGAGACAGCAGCCGACACAGGACCCAAGACTTTAATAATCAGGCCAACTGAGGGCTTACTGCAAGCAGATAACCCAAGTGTGATGACTGCAACAGTGAATACACTCAAACATCTACATTTATGGTAAGTATACACAGCTGTACTTTCCAGCTGCAGTCCGTTTACCTGATTGTGCCTGTATAGCAGTCTTCTGTCATATACCCAAGCCAGGCTCTTTCAGAGTCTGCTTCAAGCTGTGCTGTTCTGTGCGTTAACTGAACAGCTCAGATGACTGCCTGTCCAAGTATGACTGAAGAAAGAAGAGTGAATGAGGGAATGTACACGTTTCCCTGCATATATATTTCTTGCAACAATGAGGGAAGACTGGATTTCTTTGTTATCTCTCTCTCTCTCTCTCTCTCTCTATGTGCTGTTGGTTGTTCCCAGCTGTTAACACTCAACTCTCTTCTTTGTCAAGGCTGGAGAACACAGGCATGTTTCTTGCTCAAATTTTAGATTCTGATAAGAATATGTTTTGAGAGATATGAGGGTATTTGCTTTATCAGCATTAAGTTCCCTGTAACATCCTCTGAGTTTATTACCTTTTGGAGCTATTCACATTCAAATGAACCAGAACAGGATAGGTTCCAGTTTATATGCCCAGCTTTGAAATCTTTTCTATGTATGTGATACCATCTGGGCTGTATTCCTTCTGTGAGCTGAAAACAGCACTAGTAGATGTGATAACTGAGGTATTTGTTTCCTAGCTACAAAAACAAATCGTCTGGCATTGCATGACTTCATGCATTCTGTCTTTTGTTACGTAGTACCACATTATGTATCAGCAGATTAGCAAGGTTACATTAAAAAGAATCAATAAATGCAGTTAATACACAGCAACAGTGACGTTATGCAAGCATAACGCATAGTATACACATTGGCATTAACAGTGGTAGCAACAATCATGTGTGTATGTGTCTTTAAGAAGCATTAGCAAGTGATGAACGGGAACCCAGCCACTGGGGATGCACAAGCCAGTGCATTTCTTTGTGCCGGTCCCAAGCCCGGATAAATGGGGAGGGTTGCGTCAGGAAGGGCATCCGACATAAAATTTTGCCAAATCATACATGCGGACAGCAGTACAGATATACATACTGGATCGGTCGAGGCCCGGGTTAACAACGACCGCCACCAGTACTGTTGGCCAACAGGGTGCTGGTGGAAATTGGGCTATTGTTGGCCGAAGGAGGAGAGGGGGAAGGCATACCTGAAGGCAGGCAAAGGCTAGGACTGTGGTAATGAGGGTCAGAACTTTGAATGTTGGCAGTATGACTGGTATAGGGAGAGAGCTAGCTGATATGATGGACAGAAGGAAGGTTGGTATATTGTGTGTGCAAGAGACCAGATGGAAGGGGAGCACGGCTAGGTTTATCGGAGGCAGGTTCAAATTGTTTTATCATGGTGTGGATGGGAAGAGAAATGGCATAGGGGTTATCCTGAAGGAACAGTATGCTAAGAGTGTTTTGGAGGTGAAAAAAGTGCCGGATAGAGTGATGTTTATGAAGTTTATGAAGCTGGAAATTGAGGGTGTAATGATGAATGTTGTTAGTGCATGTGCTCCACAAGTTGGGTGTGTGATGGATGAGAAAGAAAAACTTTGGAGTGAGTTGGATGAAGTGGTGATGACTGTACCCAAGAGTGAGAGAGTGGTGATTGGAGCAGATTTCAGTGGGCATGTTGGTGAAGGGAACAGAGAGGATGAGGAAGTGATGGGTAGGTATGGTATTAAGCAAAGGAATGCAAAAGGTCAGATGGCGGTGGATTTTGCGAAAAGGATGGACATGGCTGTGGTGAATATGTATTTTAACAAGAGGGAGGAGCATAGGGTGACATACAAGAGTGGAGAAAGATGCACACAGGTGGGTTATATCTTATGTAGAAGGGCCAGTCTGAAGGAGATTGGAGACTGTAAAGTGGTAGTGGAGGAAAGTGTAGTTAGGCAGCATAGGATGGTGGTTTGTAGGATGACTTTGGTGATCAAGAAGAGGAGGAGTGTGAGGGCAGCACCAAGGATCAAATGGTGGAAATTGAAAAAGGGTAATTGTGAGGTGGAGTTCAGGGAAGAGTTAAGACAGGCACTGGGTGGCAGTAAAGAGTTACCGAATAGCCGGGTCACTACAGCAGAGTTAGTAAGGGAGACTGCTAGAAAGGTGCTTGGTGTGACATCGGGACAGAGGAAGGGAGGACAAGGAAACCTGGTGGTGGAATGAGGAAGTGCAGGAGAGTATACAGAGAAAGAGGTTGGTGAAGAATTGGGATTGTCAGAGAGATGAAAGTAGACAGGAGTATAAGGAGATGAGGTGCATGACAAAGAGAGAGGTGTCGAAGGCTAAGGATAAGGCGTATGAAGAGTTGTATGAAAGGTTGAACACTAAGGAGGGAGAGAAGGACCTGTACCGATTGGCTAGACAGAGGGACCGAGCTAGTAAAGTTGTGCAGCAGGTAAGAGTGATAAAGGATAATGAGGGAAACGTACTCACAAGCGAGGATAGTGTGTTGAGCAGATGGAAATAGTACTTTGAGGGGCTGATGAATGAAGAGAATGAGAGGGAGAGAAGGCTGGATGATGTGCGGATAGTGAATCATGAAGTGCAGTGGATTAGCAAGGAGGAAGTAAGGATAGCTATGAAGAGGATGAAGAATGGAAAGGCTGTTGGTCCACATGACATACCTGTGGAAGCATGGAGGTGTTGAAATGGCAGTGGAGTTTTTAACTAGATTGTTTAATGAAATCTTGGAAAGTGAGAGGATGCCTGTGGAATGGAGAAAGTGTTTTGGTACCAATTTTTAAGAATAAGGGTGATGTGCAGAGCTTTAGTAACTACAGAAGGATTAAATTAATCAGTCACAGCATGAAGTTATGGGGAAGAGTAGTGGAAAGTAGGTTAAGAAGGGAGGTGATAATTACCAGCAGTATGGTTTCGTGCCAGGAAAGAGCACTAAAGATGTGATGTTTGCTCTGAGAGTGTTGATGGAGAAGTACAGAGAAGGTCAGAAGGAGTTGCATTGTATCTTTGTGGACTTAGAGAAAGCATATGACAGGGTGCCTAGAGAGGAGTTGTGGTATTGTATGAGGAAGTCGGGAGTGTCAGAGAAGTATGTAAGAGTGGTACAGGATATGTACGAGGGTAGTGTGACAGCGGTGAGGTCTGCGGTGGGAGTGGCGGATGTGTTTAAGGTGGAGGTGGGATTACATTCTTATTTGCAGTGGTGATGGACGGGTTGACAGACAAGGTCAGACAGGAGTCCCCGTGGACTATGATGTTTGCAGATGACATTGTGATCTGTAGTGAGAGTAGGGAACAGGTGGAGGAGAGCCTGGAGAGATGGAGCTATGCTCTAGAGAGAAGAAGAATGAAGGTCAGCAGGACTAAGACAGAATATGTGTGTGTGTGAGTGAGAGGGAGGATAGAGGAATGGTGAGGATGCAGGGAGTAGAGGTGGCGAAGGTGGATTAGTTTAAATACTTGGGATCAGCAGTTCAAAGTAGTGGTGAGTGTGAAAGAGAGGTGAAGAAGAGAGTACAGGCAGGATGGAGTTGGGTGGAGATGAGTGTCAGGAGTGATTTGTGACAGAAGAGTACCAGTAAGAGTGAAAGGGAAGGTCTACAAGAGGGTAGTGAGACCAGCTATGTTATATGGGTTGGAGACTGTAGCATTGACAAAAAGGCAGGAGTCAGAGCTGGACGTGGCAGAGTTAAAGATGTTAAGATTTGCACTGGGTGTGACGAGGGTGGACAGGATTAGGAATAGGTATATTAGAAGGTCCGCCCAGGTTGGAAGGTTTGGAGACAAAGCCAGAGAGGCAAGATTGCGTTGGTTTGGACATGTGCTGAGGAGGGATGCAGAGTATATTGGGAAAAAGATGCTAAGGATGAAGCTGCCAGGTAACAGGAAAAGAGGAAGGCCTAAGATAAGGTTTATGGATGTGGTGAGAGAGGACATGCAGGTGGATGGTGTGACAGAGCAAGACGCAGAGGACAGGAAGAAATGGAAAGAGATGATTCGCTGTGGCGACCCCTAACGGGAGCAGCCGAAAGAAGAAGGAACAAGTGATGAACGGGCACGTGTTGTGTCAAGTGCCATTTTGAAAGTACAGCCAGAGTAAGCATATAAGTTACCCAAGTTAAAGTTGATAGTTATAACTGTAATAAAGCTGCTTGAACAGAAACCATGAAGACTAGTCTGTTATATCGAGAGAAGACGAGTGACAATGACTATTAATATTGCTAAAAAAGCTTTATTCTGTACCTTCACCTCTTTTTGAGTGTTGATACCAAAATATAAAGGAAGAAGAAAATTGCTATTTATTTCTTTGGACGCATAGCAGTCTTATAATACACTCTACTGAGGCAGTTTTTCAGTCGCCTTTTACATTTTTCAGGCTTGCTTATTCACCTGGGGAGTAGGTATGACTCTTGTGTTCTTGGAAGGGCTGCATAAAGCAGAGCCTGTACAAAAAAGTCAAGAGAACAGTATGCTTCACTGCAAGGATAAAGTAATACCAAAGAACTACAGCAAACTCTGCGAATTGTGGACAATAGGAAAATACATTTTTTATTGTGAAGTCTGTATGAATCATCAGAAATATATGAAGGGCAATATCCAAGACTTCTTTGGCAGACAAGCGAGTTTTTTTTTTTGTTTTTTAAGTTATAAATGTTATTTGACCTTCCTGACCATTCGCACACTTAACTTCTGTAAGTTCTATTTTACTGCCTTGTTAATGCTATAGAGCACTTTTAATTAATGCCTACTCATTTTGTTATACACATGTATTTTTAAGAGTGTAATAAATTGTTTTTATGCAAATGCAACCTAATACCTGTTAGCTGCTTTTATTCTTACTTTAATTTTAACCTAGAACATTAGATTTGGAAAAGGGAAAATAAAGTGCTGAGCCAGCTGGATTTTACCTGTAGATAAATGCATAGATTTATATTACTGTTGTTCTCTATTCTGACAAAGTAATTCATGTTTTGTTGTGAAATTAAGTAAATTATGTTGTATTATATGAACTGAGACAAAAATATTAATGTGTAGTGTTATTGTTACAGTAGTAAAATCTAAACAAATGTTGCTGTTTTTTAATTATGTGTATGCATAGAATCATCATGCACATATTCTGGAAATACATTAGTTAATTTTAAACAGAGCCTAAAGTAGCATTTTGCCTTTCTCAGAAAGTCTGCAGACAAATACAAGATTTACTTCTTATGCAATGGTAATTCCTAAAGTTATGTGCCAAGTGTTTTGTCAGATGCTAATACTGAAAATATGAATACGTTTCTCTCTCTCTCTGCCATTTTTTCATTTTTTTTTAATTAGTGGAAGGCATTGTTTTCTTTTACAACTGCCTTACTAAAGTCATTGTTAAACCTGATTAAATTTCCATCCACTTTTTTTAAACACCTTTATTATGTTATCACTTAAGACATGGACAAACCTGTATTAACAGAAAAAAAAGCGTATTAACATTTTTTCTATTTATATGTTGTACATTACATTTCTTTTCTTTGTAATTATCATGAGTCCAGCATTACATAAATTGCTGAATTCCTGCTGTCCATTAACTTCACTCCTTCTCCTAAACATTATTCTGCATATATTGTTCCTACGATTTCCATTTATTTCTATGTAATTTGCTGCTTCACTTTTCCAAAGCTCCCTCTTCTAATTATTTTGTCTCTCTTTTTTCCAGTAATTGCCTTTTTGGCAGCCAGCAGTATTAAACTTAATAAGGCCATAATATGTGTAGGCAATTCAAATACTGTATCCCATCTCAAAACATAATTTCCTTAGTTACAGCCCTTTGCTTACCCAATATTTTTGACAGAGTATTTTGTAGGGAATTTTTAAAATCTTCCAACTCATTACACTCCCAAAAACGCATGTTTCCAGTTACCCCTTCCTTCCCCATCACATCTGCATCATTTGCTATCGACCTGAGGGAAAATCGTTTGAAGTCTGCCTGGGGTATAGAAATAGATATGCAAACACTTCCAAGCGAAGATCTTGGACTTTGTTGGATATTTGGTAGCCATAAGTATGTCCTTTAATTGTTCTCTTCTAAATTGCTTTCCAGTCTTTTCTAACCTCCTCTGATTGATTCTTATAGTTGTCATGCAATATTTTGTATGCCCTACTAATTATCCCTTTTTTAACAGCAGCGTCTGTTCTTGATTTGAATAAAAAAAAAAAAAAAAAAAAACACCAGAGCTGGCTTTACACTTAAGATTATCCTATTTCTTTTGTCTTTGCCTGTACTCTGATATCAATTCCTGGTAGGGAAAGGTGGTTTCTAGCTTGCAGTCCAAATGTCTTCTTGGCTTAATGTCGGTCTTATTACCTTTCCCTCTCCAGTTATTTGCTCCCAATAACTTGGTTCCTTTGCCAGTTTTCTCCAATAAATTCCAGCCCCCTTTGCCTGTTTTCTTTATCCCCACTTGGCAGTGATCCCTATTGGCAAACTCTTTTTTTTTCCATTCCTGTTTTGGCTTTGTTCTTAGAATACTTTCTGCTACTTTATGAAGCTAATACTTTTTTTTAAATTTCTCTAAGTCTTTTGGGTTTCTGATACCATGACAAGAATGGGCCCCATTTCTAACTCAAAGTATAATTAAAGATGTCCTTCTATTCCTATGTTGCAGTATTCTTGTTGTGGGATTTCCCACCTCAGGCGACCCGCACGTCAGCTCCTATACAAAAGCTTTCAGCTTGGCTGTTGCAGCTGCATGGGATGTCACACGTAGGGCCGTAAACCAGGGGCCTTAAATGTGGCGCCTGCATGCACATACCTCAGAACTTTTCAGCCGCAGACGACCGACGCATTGTGTGCTTCGCTCCTTCAATGCAAACATCTAAAAAGCTAAGTACCCCTTTAGGGTTTTTTCTTCTAATTAACTTGCTAAAGCTTGGTTTGTTGTAGCAACTCATAGTCGATGTCAGCAAAAAAGGGTAAATGCCAATGCAGGCAGCAGATACCCCATAAAGACTTGCATGACCACTGCGTTTTTTGCTTAGGCCGGGAGCATGATCACAACTCCTGCTCCATTTGCCGATCTTTTGCACCCAAGACCCTTCACAGCCATCTGGCCACTCTTAATCTTTACTTGAAGAACCGATGGCTTAAATGGTTGGCCTTTAGGATGGATCCCGCCTTGGAGGCCTCGACAGAACCTCCTTGTACGAAGGCCAAGTTTCCCAGGCCCTCTATCTCTGCTGCTCCACTACCAAATGCCGCACCAACTTCGGATTTAGGAGTTGAGGGATGCCCAGCGGATCCGTCAACCTCAGCGATGACGTTCATAGAAGCTGTTTCTCAGTTGACGGCTGGCATGTCCCCAGAGCCAACCCAGACCCCGACTACAGCCGAGGTCGAGGGGGAACCAGACTTAGCAGAGCCTCCGACTGGGATCCCTCCTCTGGATACTACTACCGTTAGACCGTCATCTGACTCCAGGCCTATGCCTACGTCTACACCAACCAAAAAGAAACAAAAAAAAAACAAACATACGAACTCGACCAAAGAATCTTACCTGGCTGGCAGTCCTTCACGTCTTCCTTGAGGCATTTGATGCATACCTTTATGGCCCTTAGGCTTTCAGCCTCATTCCCCACTGCTCTACCATTGCTGAGCCCTAAACCTGCTTCTGCCTCTTCTCTCACTCCTCTGGCCTCTCAGGACAGGGAAGAAGAGCATGACACCTATTACTCCTCCTATGAGGAATCCATTTCTTACACCTCTCAAATTGCTTCACCTCAGGAGTACTACTCGCCAGATGAAGAATCTATTGAGGGGGGACTCTCCTCTAGAGTATATTAGATCTGGTGAGACTATCACCAAAATGAAAGAATTTTCAAATGGGATACCTCTCAAATGTCTGAAACTCAGAAGAGGTATTTTGAACTTTTACAGGTAGAATCTCCCTCCCCTTCTGCCATCCCACCTGTCATACCTGCATACTTGGATGCTTTTACCTCTGCATCAAAGACACCAGATTCTCAGCCACCTGCTCCTAAACGGCCAGACTGCTTCTACAAGGTGCCTGATGACCAAAAATTCCTAGTAAACCCCGCCGAGCAGACCCAGCTGTGATTGCCACCTATCCTGATAAACAGTCCAGACTCATTCTGTCTGCCTCGTTCTTGCCCACTGACAAAGACAGCAAATCTATGGATAGGATTGGTAAGAAGGTCCTTATCTCTTCCACTTTGGCTTTTAGAGCCATCAACTATCAGACACATATGACCAGATATGCTTTGAACCTGATTTCTGAAGCCTCTGCCTTGCTGGCCACTACTCCTGACTGCCCTACAAAAGCTGACATCTCTTCCAAACTACCTCTGGATGCCCCAGTAGACAGACACTCACTTAGATGCAGCTGTGGTGCTGCTGAAGCTTCTGCTTGCTCTGCAGCATCTGCCTCTATTCTCAGGAGATATTCCTGGCTTAGACTTCAACACTTACCAGAAGACTTTAAGTCTAAGATCTTGGATGCCCCCCTGGACCCCAATTTTCTCTTTGGAAAACAATCTGCAGATATTTTCAAAAACCTGCAAGAAAAGAGCAAGGAATTACAAGACATCAAACATTTGTTGGTGTCCCCCATCCTCAAATATTACAGGAACTACCCTGCCTAGGCCACATTTGTCAGACGTAACCCAACGTCTGCTGGAACTACCTCTTCCAGACCTAGAAGAAGTACCAGAAGACAAACCACTTCCAGACCCAGCTGTCCCTCAGCCTTCTCCAAGGCAGCCTTTTCAAGACAGAAGAGGCCCCAACAATGCGTGACTGTCTTTCCCCTACCCTTCTCCAACCGCCTCTCCCACTGCCTCCCCTTTTGAAAAACCATCACCACAGACAGATGGGTGTTGGCCATTATCCAAAAGTGATGCTGCCTCTCCTGGAAAGAAAAGGCACCCCTAAGAGGCGTTCCCTTTCCCCCCACAAATCAGACATCTTTTACCACAGGTCCTGACAGACCTTCTGAACTTTGGTACCATAGAACCTGTCCCCTCAGGACTGGAGGGAAAAGGCTTCTACTCTTGACTGTTCTTGGTCCCAAAAAGGATGGACCATGGAGACCTATCCTACACCTTTCCTTCTTAAATCTATTCTTAAAGATGCCCACCTTCAGAATGCTGTTGCATCCAAGACTCCTTCCTCTCATACCAACCAAGGCTTTCATGGCCACATTGGACCTAAAAGAAGCCTATTTGCACATACCTATCTTACCCTCCCATAGCCACATTGGACCTAAAAGAAGCCTATTTTCACATACCCATCCTACCCTCCCACAGAACATTTTTAGGGTTTTCTGGACTCTTGTCTCCTTTCCAATTTACTGCCTTGCCCTTTGGTTTGTCCACTGCCACCAGAGTATTCACAAAGTGCCTGGCTCCTGCTGTTGCCCATTGCAGAACACAGGGAATTCAGATGTATCCCTACCTAGACGACATCCTGATCCTAGCAGACTGCAAAGAAACCCTTTCTGCTCATCTGCAATTCACCATGTCCCTTCTACAAAATCTGGGGTTCACCCTCAACCTCCCAAAGTCTTGACTCCCGAGCAAGACAAGATATTTCTGGGTTGCAGAATCAAAACAAGCCTTTCTACCCAAAGACAAGGTCAGCTCCCTGATCTCCCATTTCAAAGCCCTGCTGCAGACCCAAGTAATAACTGCAAGGCAATTCCTAAGGACCCCTGGGCCTGTTGGCAGCTGCCATCCGTATGCTTCCACTAATCAGAATGTATATGCAAAAGCTGCAGTGGTATCTAAAAAACATTTGGTCCCAACACCAGCATCCCCTGGAGGAAGAAATCTCACTCCAACCCTGCCTAAAGGCAGAGGTCAGCTGGTAGATTCAACATGTCCAGCTTAAGCTGGCCCTTCCCCTCCAGCCCTCTCTCCCAACTCAGGTTATGCATACAGATGCATCAGACTCAGGATGGGAAGCCACTTTGACATCCTACAGGGTTCAAGCAACTTGGGACCCTTCATTAAAGGCCAAACACATCAATGTGAGAGAAATGACAACAGTCCTCCTGGCTCTGAAAACTTTCAGTCCCCTGCTACTACCAGGTGTTCTCCAAATAATTACAGACAAACAGTTATGTGGTACCTCAACAAACAGGGAGGAACAAAAGCGTACCACCTGTGCAGACTAACCTTACTGATATGGGATCTAGCCTCTCGCCACAACTTGTCCCTGCAGGCATCCTACATCCCCTCGCAGGACAACAAACAGACCTTCTAAACAGGACATCCTCTCCACAACACAAATGGATGCTGGACAGGACCGTCTTCCTAGACATTGTCCACCAGTGGGGTATTCCTCCAATAGACCTGTTTGCCTCCCCCAACAGACAACTGCAGACCTTCTGCACCAAGACCTACTCCCCTCTAGCTTGGAGAGTAGACGCTTTCAGCATTTCTTGGAAGGGGAAGTTTCTATATGCCTTTCCCCCTTCCCACTAATTCAAAACGTCCTTCAGAAAATCAGGAGAGACGAGCCAAAAATCTTGTAGGTGATTCCCTACTGGCCAAGGCAGCACTGGTTCCCCCTACTTTCACAATCTAGCTAAGGGCAGTCACCACAAGCTACCCCACAAGGTGGACCTTCTGACACAACAAAAGCGAACCCTCATCCACCCACACTTGCATACGATGTCCCTGACACTGTGGGTGCTAAGCTTTTAATTCCCTTCAGGCACCACTACTCAGAGGATGTGCTTTCAGTCCTGAGGGAGGCCAGGAAACCTAGTACAAGAAAGTCATACCTAGCTAAATGGGAAAGATTTTCAAAATGGTGCCTGGACAAGGGAAGGGACCCATGCATTGCAGATCCCCCCTAGTTCTTGCATATGTGTGTGTCAACGAGTAAAAGACGGACTTTCATATTCTTCAGTAAAAGTTCACCTTTCCGCAATCTCAGCCTGCCTACCACTAGACCTTCCCTTACTAGCCAGGCTCGATGTTAAGCTGTTCTTAAAGGGGTCTTTAGACATAAGGCCTCTAAGAAAGCCCATCCCACCACCCTGGGACCTTAACTTCATTCTGGAAAAGCAAACCCAGCACCCATTCGAACCTGCTGGGACAGCTACTCTACAGATGTGTACATGGAAAACTGTACTGCTAGTGGCCATAACTTCAGCCAGAAGGGTGCCAGAACTACAGGCCTTATTGGTCTTTCCCCTTAAAATACTGTCCACAAGGACGGGGTAACACTATGAACTAACCCCTCCTTCATGCCTAAGGTGGTCAACAATTTGTCATTAAACCATTCTGTTCATCTACCCACATTCTACTCCTCTCCCACCAATGAAGGAGAGGATACTTCACATCCTGGATGTACACAGACAGTTAAGATTTTACCTAGACAAAACAAAGTACATTAGACAATCCAATGAACTCTGTTTTTCCTTCAATCCCAGGGCCCTGGGCAAGGCAGTTTCCAAATAAACCATTGCCTGTTGGATCAGGAAAGCCATTTGCCTCCGTTACCCACACCATGCCAAAAAACATCCATTGGGGTAAAAGCTCATTCCACCAGGGCAATGGCAGCCTCATAAGCCTTTCTTAAAGGCCTGGACACTGCTTCCATTGTGGAAGCAGTGACATGGTCCACCATTCACACTTTCACCAAACACTACAAGTTGGATAATGTCTTCAGAGCACAGGCAGGGTTTGCCAGAGCAGTCCTACAGTGCTTTGTAGAATCAGCCTCTTCATCCACCACCCTTCCTTCCAACTAAGCTGTGGTACTCTCCCACAACAAGAGTACTGCAACGTAGGAATAGAAGGACATAGAATAGTTGTGTAAAATCTTACCATAACCATAGATGTCCTTCTCTTCCATGTTGCAGTATTCCTTCCCATCCACCAAACCCCCCCTTCTCCTTCTCTTACTCAGTCCAGCATACCCTTAGGCCCCTGGTATTGTATACCCTACCCTGGCGATCTATGAAAACCACATAAGGGCCCCATGGCCCTATGCCTGACATCACTGCCATCTCCTTCTGCTGGGCCTTCTACTCCTCCTGGTGGGATTTCAAGTTCTGAGGTCTGTGTGTGCAGATGTCATATTTAAGGCCCATGGTTTATGGCCCTACGTGTGACGTCCCATGCAGCTGCAACAGCCAAGCTGAAGCTTTTGTATAGGAGCAGACGTATGGGTCGCCTGAGGCAGGAAATCCCACAACAAGAATACTGCAACATGGAAGAGAAAGACATCTATGATTATGATAAGATTTTGCACAACTATTCTTTCCTGAAATTAGTATTGTTTCAGTCTTTGATGTCAGCCAAAAGTGCTCTTCACAGCACCCGCAGTGTGCCCAGAAATGACTCCTGCAAATAGTATGGAGTTACATGTATCAGTAACATATCTAAGTACGATTGTAAATTCTTTTCTGTAAGACCTGTTGCTCCTACTACTGCTGCTGGAATTGTCTGGGTATCTTTCTTTCACATTGCCCTCATTTCTTCCAGGAATTCCTGGTACTTTGACTTTGTGGCTCTGCATACGTGAGACCATTGTCTTCTTTTCACGGATTACTATATCTGGTTTTCTTGCATCTATTTTTTGAACTATTGGTAATGGTTGATCCATGTGATATAAACATCATTTTCTATGACTCTTTGTGGTTCGTTTCCAGTGTTTTTCAGCCATTTCAATATTATAAAGTTTGCACAATCCCCAATGCAACAAACTTGCTACATTATTATGCCTTTCACTATAGAGTCCTTCTGCCATTAGTATATCACAACCAGCAACAAGTTGTGCAACTGTTTCCAATTCTGTTTTAAAAGAAAACCTACATTTGTCTGTTTCTCCCACATGATGTTCATCGTGTATACAGCTGCAGTCATAACAGATGGGTTCTCCTGCCATCAGGCGGGTCCTCGGTCGGCCGAATTCCAAAGTCTAGGTCCGGCGTCGGTTGTCGTCACTTCTTCCCTGATGTCAGTGCGACAGGGGTATAAAAGAATCAGCCGACGCCATTTTCTTCAGTCTTCCTTGCCGCGCGGTGCCCGAAGCAGAAGCAGTTCGCAAGTGCCAGACGGCCAGCTCCTGAGATTACAAATATTTTTCAACCAAAGACTTCTAGAAAGCTAAGTACCCCGTTGGGGAAACTTTTCTTGCCTCAGACCGATGTCACACAAAGTTAATAATTGCATTTCATGTGGGAAACAAATACCGCATAAGGATTTTCATTCCCTCTGTATACCTTGCTTAGGCCCAGACCACGACGTCTCGGCCTGTCGTTTTTGTGCTACATTCAACAGACGCACTATTAAGTGTCGGGCGGAGTTCGCCCAACACTATTTTGGCAAAATGTTTAACTACAACATGTCGTCGGATACTCCGACTCCAATTTTGAGTAAATGACGTAAAGATAAGGACCGACATACGAGGTCCGCGACTTCTACCGACACCACGCTAAAGCCGACTACATGTGCTCCGGTTCTCAGCGAGGTGCCTACGCAGCCCCTGACTACCGATGACACTTCATTAGCGGTGTCTTCTGTGCCCGAGGTCGCAGGCTGTTCGGCCCACACCCTGACTACAGATACCGAAGTCACTCTTGGCGGGGAAACTCAGAGTTCAGACAGGCCTGCCACTTCTCAAGGTGTCTTCAGGCCTTCTTCTTCTTTTTCCATTAAGGCTTACACTAAATCTAAAGCAGCCATGCATTCTAAAAGACAAGCTTCACAGGGCCCCTCTCAAGGCCCCATGCCTAAAAAGCAGATGCTCAAAATGGCTGAGGATTTGATTACTCTTATCAGGGGTTCTCAACCCCGGACAAAAGGCCCAGAGTGGAGGAAGAATACCTTTCCTCGGGACCAGGCCTCCATTACTTCAGAGCATTCTGAGGACCAGGAACATTCTTACTCCCCTTTCGAAGATTCTGATGCAGAGGAGTCCATTCCCTCTGTCTCCCCCCCTGAGGATTATGCTTTTGGGGAAACCTTGCATACCTTGAGGAAACACTTCCACTGGGAAGGCCAAGAGTACTCAGACTCCAAGAAAAGGCTCAGGGATTTCCTCTTGCTCCCTCAGCACAGGCCTCTGGCTATACCTCCTGTCTTAGACATATTAGATGATGTGTATTCAGAGGCCAGCCTTAACCCAGATTCTTTACCTCCAGCTCCAGTCAAGCCTGACAGGTATTACCGGGTGCCTGATTCACACCAATTCCTATACAAAAGCCATGCGGCTGACCCAGAAACTATTTCACAGGGTCCCAAGGGAATTAAGGCCTCCACTGCCAAAAATCCATTACCTTCAGAGAGAGATTCCAGAGCTTTAGAAAGGTGGGGGAAAAAGGTATACACCTCGGCCACTGTAACCATGAGGGCATTAAACTGTCAGTTCCATATGTTAAAGTATCAACAGTTTTTGTTATCTCAGTTTTAAAGCAAAATGTCACAACCTGAACAACCAGACTTGAAGGAGTTGCAGGATTTGTTGCATAGTGCAGAGCAAGTGGGTAAACATACCTTGCAATGTGGTTTTGATGCTTTAGAGGCCTCTTGTAGAGCTGCTGTTACAGGATCAGTCATACGTAGACATGCTTGGCTCAAAGAGCAAACCTTACCAGATCATGTCAAAGCTAAATTACTAGATGCACCTCTTCAAAAAGATCTATTGTTTGGTGTTAAAGCTGAGGAGGTATTAAAGAAAATGGAGGAAAAGGCAAAATCAATGCAAACAGTGAAAGATTTCCTACAGGTACAACCGCCACGTTTCAGTAGAAATTGGCCTTCAAAAATTGGTCCTTTCCAGCCACAGACAGACCTCAAAGAGGTAGATACAGGTGCCCGAGAGGTAGAGGGCAATCTCAAGGATCATTTAGAGGCAGACAATGGCAAACACCTACACCAAGAGGGGTGAGGATAGTTCACAGCCATTCAGAAAGCAGACCCAATGACTTTCCCCTTTGCATGCCAAGCAAGGCTCAAATGGCAGCACCTTTAGGCGGAAAACTGGCATTATTTTCGAAAAATTGGCATATTGTCACAAAAGACAAATGGATCCTGGACATTATAGACAGAGGTTACAGATTCCACTTTCACACCCTTCCAAAAATGAGAGGCATGCCAAACCTGCCACACAATCAAAGGGCAGAGGCACAAAAACAAATTTCAGATCTCAAGGACATGAAAGCTATTCAAGAAGTACCTGCACAAGAACAGGGTCAAGGTTTTTATTCCAGACTATTCCTGGTACCAAGGAAGGGCAAAGATTGGAGACCTATTTTGGACCTATCCATCCTAAACACATATTTACTTGTACCAAAGTTCAAGATGCTCACATTACAGCAGCTTCTTCCCATGCTGGGCAAGGAGTCTTGGCTGGTGACATTGGACCTCAAGGAGGCATACCTGCATGTCCCAATCAGACAAGATTGCAGAAGATACCTCAGATTTCTTGCAGGTACATCCCATTATCAATTATCTGCATTGCCCTTTGGCTTATCTACTGCGCCTAGAGTGTTCACGAAATACCTGGCATCAGTAATTGCCTTATGCAGACTTCAAGGGATACAAATATACCCATATCTGGACGACTGCCTGATCCAAGCGGACAGCAAACACACTCTTCTGAAACACCTGGCGTTTGTAATAATGTTGTTGAAATCTCTGGGATACACAGTCAACAAAAAGAAGTCAAGACTAATACCCTCTCAAACAATAATTTTCCTGGGTGCCAGCTTGGATACAAACACCCAGATGGCCTACCTCACGCCAGGGAAACAAGGGCAATTAACTCAATACTTCAGAAAACTGGCAACCTTCACCAGGCTGACTGCAAGGAAAATCCTGCAGGCTCTGGGATTCATGGCATCTTGCATCCTGCTAATCCCATGTGCAAAGCTGCATATGAGGAAACTTCAATGGTACCTAAAAAAACTTATGGTCTCAACACAGCCACAGTTTGGAAACAATCATACCACTGATTCCATGTCTTCAAAAGGAATTTCTGTGGTGGGCTCAAGCATGCCAAAGAAACATAGGTCTCCCATTCTGCAAGCCTCAAGCAAATCAAGTCATCACAACAGACTCCTCGGACTACGCCTGGGGGGCGCACATGACAGATCGGTGCATTCAGGGCAAATGGTCACAAAAAAAAAGCACCTACACATCAATCAAAAGGAAATGCTAGCAGTAATAAATGCTATTATGGCTTTCAAAGACCTACTGCATCCAGGGCAGCTATTGATAAGAACAGACAACACCACAGTGATGTGGTACATAAACAAACAGGGAGGAACTCATTCATATCCCCTGTGCAGACTAGCCATGTCCCTTTGGAACACGGCTCTGGAATTGCAAATCCAACTTCAAGCACAATTCCTGCCAGGGAAGGAAACACACTGGCAGACAACCTGAGCAGAAATATGACAGATCCACACGAATGGAAGTTGCATCCTCAAGTTTTTACAATGATAATTCAAGCATGGGGAAGGCCAGACATAGATCTCTTTGCCACCCACAGAAATTACCAATTGACAAAATTCTGCTCGAGGACCTTTCATCCACAGGCCTGGAAAGTGGACGCACTCTCTTTCAGTTGGACAACAATGACGGTTTATGCCTTTCCACCTCTTCCACTGCTGGCCAAAGTTCTATTAAAAGCCAGAGCAGACAGACCAAAGATGATTCTCATTGCTCCAGACTGGCCAAGACAACACTGGTACCCACTCCTGAGGAGCCTGCCGCATTCCCCACCATGGATCCTGCCTCTAATGCCTCTTTTACTCACTCAGCACAACTTCAAAACTCTTCACAGTCAGCTGAAAACACTCAATCTAGCCGCATGGAGAATTCCTTAAATTCACAGCAGACCCTACTCTCCAAGGAGGTGCAGGATGTCATTTTGGAGGCCAGAAGGCCTTCTACTAGAAAAGCCTACTCCGCAAAATGGAAACGGTTTTGTGTCTGGAATCAGAAAAAGGGTCAGAATCCTAGAATACTGAATTTACCTCAAATACTACAGTACCTAGCCGAGCTGCTAAGCAGTGGACTTTCATTCTCCTCCATCAAATTTCATGCCTCAGCCATTTCTGCAGAGTACAACACTGATCCTCCTTTATTCTCTCACCCTCTCTTAAGACAGTTCCTCAGAGGGGCTAAGAATATAAACCCCCCAAGGAAGCAACCAGTACCTGCTTGGGACCTCAATTTCATTCTAGAAAAACTAACCCTGCCTCCTTTTGAGCCAGCTGTTTCAACAGATCTGCAATATTTGTCATGGAAAACAGCCTTCCTTCTAGCTATCACCTCAGCACGCAGGGTTTCGGAACTACAAGCCCTCATGGCTGTGCAGCCTTTCATCATTTTCCATCAGGACAGAGTTTCCTTACGAACCAATCCTTCATTTATGCCAAAGGTGTAGTATCCAGGGTAGCCTTGAATCAGGCTATCCACTTACCTACGTTTTACCCTAATCCACAAAACAAAGGGGAGAGGCTACTACATTCCTTGGACATTCACAGACAGCTCCGTTATTATTTGGACAGAACAAAGCCTTTCAGAAAATCAGAGCAACTCTTTGTGTCCTATGCTACAGGTGCTCAAGGGAAGCCTGTTTACAAACAGACAATCTCAAAATGGATAGCCCACTGCATACGCTTTTGTTACTCTTTTCATGGTAAAACTGTACCTACAGGCATCAGATCTCACTCCACAAGGGCCACAGCTACCTCTGCTGCCTTCCTCAGGGGGGTTCCTACCAAAGATATTTTGGAAGCAGCCACTTGGAGTTCTGTACATACTTTCTCCAAGCACTATCACCTACCATTATACTCCAAAACTAGAGTGGGCTTTGCCACTGCAGTCTTGCAGGGCATCCTGGCTCCACCTAGTTCCACTTAGTGCCTACCACCCCTTTATTAGCTTTGGGATTCTACCCATCTGTTATGACTGCAGCTGTATGCACGATGAACATAGTACAGTTTTGTACCTACCATAAATGTAGATGTTCGAGTGCTAATACAGCTGCAGTCCAGGTTTCCCTCCCTCCTTCCCCTATTGGGACAGGCCTTATGGCTAACACCTCCTCATACAACCTCATTGGGGTATTCTTTTATGGTGTATTTGCTTGCAACTACTGTTTTTTGATTATATTGCATTTGCTTTACTACATAAATTTATGTTTTGCCTTCCTTCTGGGGGCACCTGACATCTGGGGCAAGAAAAACTGAAGAAAATTGCGTTGGCTGGTTCTTTTATACCCCTGTCGCACTGACATCAGGGAAGAAGCGACGACAACCGACGCCGGACCTAGACTTTGGAATTCGGCTGACCGAGGACCCGCCTGATGGCAGGAGAACCCATCTGTTATGACTGCAGCTGTATTAGCACTCGAACATCTACATTTATGGTAGGTACAAAACTATACTTTCAGTGGACTTTGTAAACCAACGTGTACATAGTCCACTGTCTTGAGCTGCCAATATTAACCTTTTGTCTTTTTGCTTAAATTCACCTCTCCTTAACAATTCCTGCATTTGATCCTGATCAACATGAGGTTGTCCCAATATAATAATACTCCCCCCCCCCCCCAAGTCTTTTGGGTTTTTAATACCATGATGGGAATGGACCCCATACCCAAGTCAAAGTATTCATTTTTTATTCTTTATTTCTCATTATCATTAATTCTCATTATCAAATTATTCATGAAATTAGTAATGTTTCAATCTTTGATGTCAGCCAGAAGTGCTCTTCGCAGTACCCGCAATGTGCCCAGTAATGACTCGTCCTGCAATTTATACGGATTTGCATGTATTGGTAACGTATCTAAATATGATTGTAGATTCTTTTTGATAAGACCAGTTGCTCCTACTACTATTGGAACTGTCTGGTATCTTTCTTCCACATTGTTCTCATTTCTACCTGCAAATCCTGATATTTTATGACTTTGTGTCTCTCTGTAGGCAAGACATCATAGCACTAGGTGTAGCAGTTTCAGTGATCACGTATCCCACTATCTTGGGCCGCCAATATTAACCTTTCATCTTTTGGTTTAAATTCGCTTCTCCTTAACCATTCATGCACTCGATCCTGGTCAACATTAGGTTCTTCTAGGAGTTTTCTCTACTTGCAACTATGCATGTTCATCGTGTTTCACTGTTGCAGTCATTACACTTGGGTTATCCATCTGGCAGGCTACCCGCAGTCGGCCTGAATTTCAAAGTCCTGGTCGGGCGTCGGTTGCTGTCATCTCTTCCCTGACGTCAGTGTGCCAGGGGTATATAAGATGCAGTCGACGCCATTTTCTCCAGTCTTTCTTGCCGCGCGGTGCCTGAAGCAAAAGCAGTTCGCAAGTGATGGTCGGCCGACTCCTGAGATTTTCTAATTTGAATTTCAGATCCGAAGTCTTCAATAAAGCTAAGTACCCCATTGGGGAAACTTTTTCTTGCTCCAGTCCGATGTCAGTAAAAGTTAACAGTTGTATTTCTTGTGGGAAGCAAATACCTCATAAGGATTTTCATTCTTACTGTATTCCTTGCCTAGGCCCTGACCACGACATTGCTAGTTGTCAGTTTTGTGCTAGATTCAACCAACGCATTATTAAGTGTTGGTTCGATTTTGCTTTTCATTACTTTGGCCGAAGGTTTAACTATATAATGCCGTCGGAACAACCAACGACCGGAGTCCATAAAAAGCGCAAAGACAAAGAAAAAGACAGGCATCCGAGGTCCAAAACTGATGAAGCCTCTTCTAGGCCAGTTGCCGGTTCGCCGGTTTTCAGTGAGGCGCTTTCGCAGCCCCTGATACTCGCTACCTCAGAGCCACAGGCTGCCTCCGACTCCCACGTGGAGACAGCTAGGCCTCTGGAAACTCAAAGTATTGGGCCTGTGGAAACAATTCCCTCAGATGGGTCTTGAGCCGATGAGCAGGCATCGGCTTCTGAGGGTGTTTTCAGACCTACACAGCTTACTATTAAGACCTCTTCAGTGGCCAAGGCAAAGTCTAAAACACCTTTAAAGACAAAGAAACAAGTACAGCATTCTCCTGGACAGTCATCCATGCCAAAGAAACAGATGCTCAAAATGGCCGAGGACCTAATTACTTTGATCAGGGGCTCCCATCCCCCTCCTGATAAAAGGCCTAGGCAAGACACTGACTATGACTCCTCTGATCAGGTTTCTATTTCTTCTGATTCCTGTTCAGAACAGGGATATTCTCTTCCTCCCTATGAGGACTCTGATGCTGAAGAATCTATCCCTTCAGCCTCTCCTCCTGAGGACTACTCTTTTGGGGAAACCCTGCACACCATGAGGGAACATTTCCATTGGGAGAGTCAGGATTATTCAGAATCCAAGAGAAGGCTCATAGACTTTCTTTTATTGCCTCAGCACAGGCCTCTTGCTACCTCCCCCTGTACTAGATATTGTTGATGATGTTTTTTCTGAATCCAGTTTGACTCCTAATTCTTTACCCCCTGCACCAGTTAAGCCAGATAGGTACTACAGGGTTCCAAATTCTCATACGTTTCTTTATAAAAACCCTGCTGCTGATCCAGAAACTATTTTTCAGGGTCCCAAAGGGGTCAAGGCTTCCACTGCAAAAAACCCTGTTCCCTCTGATAGGGATTCTAGAGCACTGGACAGATGGGGGAAAAACGTTTACATCTCTGCTACTTTAGCTGTAAGGGCTTTAAACTGCCAGTTTCATATGCTTAAATATCAACAATACCTAATGTGTCTTTGCTAAAACAGAAAATGCTTACAAGCTCTGAATGTCCTGAGAACAAGGAAATGCAGGATTTATTGCATGCAGCTGAACAAGTGGGAAAGCATACTTTGCAATGTGGTTTTCATTCATTAGAGGCATCTTGCAGAGCCGCAATTAGAGGTTCTGTCATTCGAAGGCATGCTTGGTTAAAACAACAGAGTTTACCTGATCATGTTAAAGCAAAATTATTGGATGCTCCATTACAGCATGATACTTTGTTTGGTATTAAGGCAGAAGAGGTGTTAAAGAAAATGGAGGATAAAGCAAAATCAATGCAGACAGTAAAGGATTTCTTACAGGTTCAGCCACCTAGATTTAGCAGGAACTGGCCTTCTAAAAATTGGTCCTTTCCAGTGTCAGACAGGCCACGAAGAGGCAGATACAGACACCCAAGAGGCAGATCTCAGCCCCAAGGCTCATACAGACCTAAACAATGGAGTGCTTCAGCCGCCAAAGACGGAGAAGACAAATCACAACCTTATAGGAAACAGTCCCAATGACTTTCCTCTACAAATGCCAAGCACTTACCTTTTGGCAACACCCTTAGGGGGAAAACTAGCACTTTTCTCACAAAATTGGCACATAATCACCCAGGACAAATGGGTACTGAATATTGTTTCTCAGGGTTATAGGTTCCACTTTCACACCTTGCCAAGGTCAAAAGGTATGCCAGACCTGCCACAAAATCAATGGGCAGAGGCACAAAAGCAAATTTCTGCTCTCATGGACATGAGGGCTATTCAAAAAGTACCACAGCAAGAACAGGGGCAAGGATTTTACTCAAGACTTTTCTTGGTACCGAGAAAGGACAAAGTCTGGAGACCAATACTGGACCTGTCTATTCTAAATACTTTCCTGGATGTTCCAAAATTCAAAATGTTGACACTGCAGCAACTTCTACCCATGCTGGGCAAGAAGGCTTGGCTGGTTACTTTGGACCTCTAAGAGGCATACCTGCATGTCCCAATCAGAGAATCTTGCAGAAGATACCTCAGATTCATAGCTGGCTCAATGCATTACCAATTCTCTGCTCTGCCCTTTGGCTTATCTACTGTACCCAGGGTCTTCACAAAATGCCTGGCTCCAGTAATTGCATTTTTCAGACAAAAAGGAATTCAAATATATCCCTACGTGGACGACTGCCTTATTCAAGCAGGGAGCAAGGACATTCTACTAAAGCATCTGGCGTTTGTAAGAAGATTACTAATTTGCCTAGGGTACACAGTAAACGAAAAGAAATCAAAACTAGTGCCCTCTCAAGAGATAATATTCCTGGGTGCAAGCTTAAATACAACTGCCCAGATGGCTTATCTCACGCCAGACAAGCAAAGGCAACTGACTCATTACTTTCAAATGATGGCAACAAAGACCCAGCTACCTGCAAGAAAAATTCTGCAGGCTTTGGGCTTCATGGCATCCTGCGTCCTACTAATTCCATATGCCAGACTGCATATGAGGAAGCTACAATGGTATCTAAAAAGTGTTTGGATTCAACACTGCCACAGCCTGGAAACAATAATAACTCTTATTCCCTGCCTGCAACAGGCGTTTCGATGGTGGGCACTGTCACCACAACAAGGGACAGCCTTTCACTTTACCCACAGCCAGGCAGACACTAACAACAGATGCATCGGATTATGCGTGGGGGGCACACATGGCAGGAAAATGTATTCAGGGCACGTGGCCCGCGGACCAAATGCATCTTCATATCAATCAAAAAGAGATGCTAGCTGTACAGAATGTCCTGACAACCTTCAAGGATCTACTACACCCAGGACAACTATTACTAAAGACGGACAATACTACAGTTATGTGGTACAGAAACAAGCAAGGGGGCACACATTCCTACCCCCTCTGCAGGCAAGCCATGACTTTGTGGAACACAGCACTGACCTATCAAGTACATCTGCAGGCACAATTCCTGCCAGGAAGAGAAATACTCTGGCAGACGAACTAAGCAGAAACCTCATGGACCCTCACAAGTGGAAACTAGATCCACAGGTCTTCAGCATGATAACAAGGAAATGGGGATGCCCAGGCATGGATCTTTTTGCCTCCCCTCACAACTGCCAACTACAGAAATTCTGCACAAGGACTTATCACTCACAAGCATGGAAAGTGGATGCTCTGTCATTCAGCTGGAAAACACTAACAGTTTATGCCTTTCCACCACTGCCTCTCCTTCCCAAGGTACTCCTAAAAGTCAGACAAGAGAAGTCAAAATGATTCTGATTGCCCCAGACTGGCCACACCAGCACTGGTACCCAATCCTAAAGAGCCTGTCTCAAGGCCCAGCCTGGACTTTACCCCAAATTCCTCATCTTCTGACTCAACAAAACAATCGGATCTTGCACAGCCATCTCAGAACCTTAAATCTGGCTGCATGGCAAATAATATAGCCACTCAGAACACACCTCTCTCTAAAGCTGTTATGGATGTCATTTTGGAAGCCAGGAGGCCCAGCACCAGGAAATCTTATGCAGAAAAATGGAAGAGATTATGTGCTTGGAACCAGGCACAAGGACTTGAACCACTTGTTCCAAAGATTCCTCAGATTTTACAATACTTAACTGAGATGCTGGACAAAGTCCTATCCTTCTCATCAATTAAGATCCATGCCTCTGCCATTTCAGCTCATTACAATACGGAACCTCCTATTTTCTCTCATCCACTGCTAAGACAGTACCTCAAAGGGGCAAAAAACATAAGACCCCCAAGGAGAGCACCAATACCTACATGGGACCTCAACTTTGTTTTGGAAAAGCTCACACTGCCTCCTTTTGAGCCAGCCAATACAGCTGATATAAAATTCTTATAATGGAAAACTGCTCTGCTCCTAGCAATAACTTCAACAAGAAGAGTCTCAGAGTTACAGGCATTAATGGCAGATGGACCTTTTATCATTTTTCATCTGGACAGGGTTCCTCTAAGGACAAACCCAACATTTATGCCAAAGGTAGTATCCAGTGTGGCTCTTAACCAAACCATTCATTTGCCCACATTTTATCCAAATCCACAGAATAAAGGGGAGAGACTTCTGCACTCTTTGGACGTACACAGGCAGCTACGCTTCTACTTTGACAAAACAAAAGCTTTCAGAAAAACTGAGCAAATGTTTGTAGCATATGCTGCAAGATCACAAGGAAAGGCCATCTCAAAGCAGACTATTTCAAAATGGATAGGACACTGTATTCGTTTCTGCTATGCACAGCATGGCAAGTCAGTGCCTAAGAATATTAGGCCACATTCTACCAGGGCAGCAGCCACTTCAGCAGCCTTTCTCAGAGGAGTACCAACCAAGGAAATTTTGGAGGCTGCAACTTGGAGTTCAGTACACACCTTTACCAAGCATTATCACTTACCTCTTTATTCTAAATCCAGAGCAGGCTTTGCCACTGCAGTTCTGCAGGACCTCATAGCCACTCCTAATCCTATTTAGACCCAGCCGCCCTACCTCTGCTTTGGGATTCAACCCAAGTGTAATGACTGCAACAGTGAAACACGATGAACATACTACAGTTGTGTACCTGCCATAAATGTAGATGTTAGAGTGTATTCACTGTTGCAGTCCAGGTTACCCACCCTCCATCCTCCTTTTCTTTGCTGGGACTTATTTATACTTCTGTATCCTATGCAACCTATGTGGTGTATTTGCTTTTTATTTTACTGTATGTTTTTATAAGCAATATGTATTGCCTACCTTCTTGGGGGCACCTGACATCTGGGACAAGAAAAACTGAAGAAAATGTCGTCGGCTGCATCTTCTATACCCCTGGTGCTCTGACGTCAGGGAAGAGGCGACAGCAACCGACGCTGGACCAGGACTTTGGAATTCAGGCCGACTGCGGGTAGTCTGCCAGCAGGATAACCCAAGTGTAATGACTGCAACAGTGAGTACACTCGAACATCTACATTTATGGTAGGTACACAACTGTACTTTATGCATGTTCCACATTTCTTGACTTCTCATCTGATCCTTCACTTTATATTCTTTCTTTTGTTTTTTGGCACATTGAGTTGCTGCCTGATTTTTATCTACAGTGGATATAAAAAGTTTGCACACCCCTGTTAAAATGCCAGGTTTTTGTGATATAAAAAAAATGAGACCACAAAAAATAATTTCAAAACTTTTCTCACCTTTAATGTGACTTATAACCTGTACAATTCAATTGAAAAACAAACAAATCTGTTAGGGGGAAAATATAAAAATTAAAAAACGTACAATAAGCTGGTTGCACACCCTTAAACTAATACTTTGTTGAAGCACCTTTTGATTTTATTACTACTAGACTAAGAAGGGAAGTCATCTTAGATTTATTCTCATGTTTCAGAACGTTCACTATATTTGGGTCTTGTGAGGTCAGCAGATATGTATGCAGTTCCACAATTGCAGATATATGCATGTAATCAATTTCAAGTAGGCCCATACCTCCTTCTGAACTGGGAATATATAATCTTGGTATGCACTGATTTTGATAAATCATTTGATGAGCATGAAGCATCCTCCTTGTTTTCATGTGTAATCTGTCCAACACCTTTTAGTGTCAGTCAGTCACTCCAGAACTGTAAGTTAGGGCAGGAAGAGCAAATTGGTTTGTAGCTTGGATTTTGTTCCTAGGTGTCAACACTGTTTTTAGGATTAATTTAAGTCTTCTAAAATATTCCTTACTAAGTTTTACTCACATTTGTTCATTGTTTTATTGTTGATTCTTCACCAGTTCCCAAATATTTATGCACTCCCTCCTGCTCAAGTTCTTTTATTATCACATTCTTGTCCCAAACTAATGATGTTATGTTATCCAATCTTGCCTTAATTCTTGCTGGTTGGGTTCGGAACTGAGCATCTGAACCAAAACCGGCAAGAATATAGGCGAGATGGACAATAAACATGGAACATTATGGGGAGTACATACTTCTTATTTTTTTGGTGCTGCAGCTTTCCTGCTTTAAATGTTGCTTTTGCACATTTATCAAGACCAAATGACATTCTAATATCATCTGAAAAGGTTTTGACTATTTGCAGTTGTGCTTTCAGTTCCTTATCGGATGGAGCTATACAGTTTTATATCATGAACAAAGAGAAGATGAGAACTCTTTACCCTTTGTTACTTTCTGGGAGCCAAGTTATAGCCATTACGTAGTTTGTTAAGCAGACAAACTTAATGGGTTAAGGGCAAGGCAAAAGAGCAATGGTTACATAGAGTCACATTGGAATATCCCCCTTTGGATTTTTATCCCTGGAGTAATAATTTGTCCTTTATCATGGTTTAACTGCAAAGTGGTCTGCCACGGTTTCATGGTCGCTGTGATGTAGTTTATCAGTGTAAGGTATATTTTATACATTTTTAAGCACTCTTTTATCCTTGAATGTGGGATACAGTCATATGCTTTTTTGTAGTCAATCTATGCCATACGAGTCTTCCCCTTTTTACAGTTATCCACTATGACTATTATTTAACAACAAATGATCCTTTGTTCCATATGACTTTCTTTTATTGTTGTTTTGTTCTATTGCCGTAATTGAGTTTTCTTCTAAATGGCTATAAACTCTGTCGGCATCAATTCCAGTGTATAGTTTATACGTTGTCAAAAGGCAAGTTCTTGGTCTATAATTTCTAGGCATACCTCTCAACTGTACAGATTTATGCAGAATGTCCAGATTTTTGCCTCATATTTTTGGTATGTTCCTCCTAAAATATGTACTTTCCTGGCAAATAGTTGAGGATTGAAGTCATTAAATAATGACAAACATTTGACTTTAAAACTCCACATCCTTCAGAAAATCCATGCCAATGCAAAATCTATTATTATATCAACTTTCTAAGTTTGTAAGAGCAATATCTAAAAGCTGTCCCTATTTGTCCCCCCATCATTTTAGGGTTTGTCCAGATCATTTGCTCTCAGAAGTTGAGAGGTATGTTCTAGGGTAGCTTGCAGGTTCACTCTTAAGTAGGAGCATTGTTTTTCCTGTTGTTAACCAGGTTGGTGTCTGTCCAGGGTGCGTATATAAATAATTTTTACTCATGGCTAAATCTTCATGCAAAGATGTTAAACCAGAAGTTAGGTACTGCATCTGGGCCTTGGATTTTCCAATTAGAGGCTTTTCTTAACTTTGTTTCAATCTCTCTGGTTGTTACTTCATCCCATTCCATGTCCTGTACCTTTGAACTTCTTATTCTTTTTTTAATTCTTCTATCCATTTAGCATCTTTATGTTACACATGACATACATAAATACTTTTCCAAAATGTATCTATTTCTTCTTCTTTCTTTTTTTTTTTTGTTTTTTTTTCAATTCCTTTTACTTTGTCTCCCAGTTCTCTATAAAACTTTTTTGGGTCATCAGTAAATTGCTTATTTTGTATTCTTCCTTTATATTTATGTGTGCATCTTCTAAGTTTTTCTGCGCGTGCTACTATTTTTAGTTTATTATTTACAGTAGTACATGATAAATCCTGAACGGTTATAATATTGCGCTTTGCTTTTATCACGTTTATCTTTGAATTTTTGTTAATCTGTTCCCTCTTCTCTACTCTTCTAACAGTAACACTTCTTGTGTCAATTGCTTTATAAAAAGTCCAAAGCACGCTGTTAAACCACTTGGTGAATTGCTTTATAGTTTTCTCTGTTGCCTCTATGATGGTATTAGATTTCTCCCCTTCCTTTCCCTTACTACCCTGTGTTCTTGTGGTAGAATTTTATCTGATTCTAATGTAGCTACACAGTAATAATATCCTCTTTACGTCTCTTACATTTACTGGATCTCTGTGGACAGTCCTAATTACTGTGTTCATTTGTTTTATCAAACTTCTGACCTTTTGGGTTTTATTGACCTTCTGCAGTCTGTTTCTTTCATTGATCTTAGTATATCTAGCTATCTCTATTAAATCAAGCAACTCTTCTCTTACCTCATTTTCTTTCAAACTGAGAGTACATTTTTTTGTTCTCCATTTCTGCACCATCTGTCGTCGGTATATTTTCGCCTCTAAATATTTCTGTTCTCGATTTAATTATCCATAAATGTCGTCGGTTAGCCAAACGACTACAAGGATTCTGAAAAAATGCAAAGATAAAGACAGAGACAGGCTGCCGAGGTCCAAAACTGTCGACTATGCTTCTCCTAAGCCAGTCGCCAGTTCGCCGGTACTCAGTGAGGTGCTTTCGCAGCCCCTGATACCTGCTACTTCTGTTTCGCAGGCCTCTACTGAGACCCATTCAGAGTCCGGTATGCTGCGAGATGCTTCAACTATGGACCCCTCGGATGTCTCTACCTTGGATGGGTCCAAGCCACTGAGCAGGCACTAGCTTCTGAGGGTGTATTCAGGCCTACAGACTTGCATATTAAACCGACTCCAGCTTCAATGCTAAGGCCTAAATCTCGATCTATGTCTAAAAAACCGACGCCCAGGCCACATGTTCAGGCCCCTATGCCTAAAAAACAAATGATCAAAATGGCTGAAGATTTAATTACTCTAATCAGGGGTAGTCACCCTCCCCGTCCAAGAGGCCTAGGATTGAATTTGACTATGAATCTTCTGAACAGGACTCTGTTTCTTCTGACTCTTCTAATGATCTGGCTTTGTCCATACCTACTTATGAGGACTCTGATGCAGAGGAATCCATTCCCTCTGCTTCTCCGCCTGAGGATTTCTCTTTTGGGGAAACTTTACATACCTTAAGGGAGCATTTCTACTGGGAAAGTCAGTGTTTCTCTGAATCCAAAAAGAGGCTTAGGGATTTCCTTCTTCCTCAGCATATAGGCCTTTGGCTATACTTCCTGTACTAGATATTGTTGATGTGTTTTCGGAATCCAGTATGGCCCCTGATTCCTTGCCTCCAGCCCCTAGCAAACCGGACAGGTACTACAGGGTTCCTGAGTCCCACAAATTCCTTTTTCAAAAATCCTATTACGGACCCTGAAACCATTTCTCAGGGGCCCAAGGGCATTAAGGCTTCTACTGCTAAAAATCCTACCCCTTCAGATAGAGACTCCAGGGCGCTGGATAGATGGAGTAAAAAGGTTTATACTTCTGCAACCTTAGCGATCAGGGCTTTAAACTGTCAATTCCATATGCTAAAATATCGACAGCATATCATGGGACTGCTTAAACAGAAAATTATGTTGATTTCTGACTATGTGGAGAATAAAGATTTGCAGGATTTATTGCATTCAGCTGAACAAGTTGGCAAACATACTTTGCAATGTGGTTTTGATTCCTTAGAGGCCTCTTGTAGGGCTGCTGTTACTGGGTCTGTGCTTAGAAGGCATGCTTGGCTTAAGGAGCAATCTCTGCCTGATCATGTTAAAGCAAAACTTTTGGATGCTCCTTTACAGCAGGACCGCTTATTTGGCAATAAGGCTGAAGAAGTTCTAAAAAAGATGGAAGATAAAGCTAAATCTATGCAAACTGTGAAAGATTTCTTACAAGTGCAACCTCCCAGATTTAGTAGGCATTGGCCTAGTAAGAACTGGTCCTTTCCAGCTCCTTCTAGAGCCACTACGGCCAAACCCAGACATTGCAAGACTTCCAGATTTCAGTCCCAAGGGACTTTCAGAACTAAGCAATGGGGTGCTTCCACTTCCAAATCTGGAAACAGCAAGGCACCACCCTATGGTAAACCGTCTCAATGACTTCCCTTTGAAATTACCAAGCACTTACCTCTTAGTCGCCCCTTTGGGGGGGAAACTGGCTCTTCATTCAAGAAACTGGCAAGTTATAGCCCAGGACAAATGGGTTTTAAATATAGTGTCCCAGGGATACAGATTTAATTTCCACACGCTGCCAACTCCAAACGGGTGGCCAGACCTGCCCCCAAATCAGTGGGCAGAGGCTCAGAAACAAGTACTTTCCCTCCTAAACATGGGGGCTATTCAACTAGTACCAGAAGAGGAAAAGGGACAAGGGTTCTATTACAGACTTTTCCTGGTACCCAGAAAAGACAATTCATGGCGTCCAATTCTGGACCTGTCTACTCTAAACACCTTTCTGGACATTCCAAAATTCAAGATGCTGACTCTTCACCAGTTACTTCCTATGCTAGGCAAGGATGCCTGGTTGGCAACTCTCGACTTAAAAGAGGCTTACCTGCATATCCCAATCGGGGAATCTTGCAGAAGATTCCTATGCTTCAAAGCAGGCTGCATGCATTATCATTTCTCTGCACTGCCCTTTGGCTTGTCTACTGTGCCCAGGGTATTCACAAAGTGCCTGGCTCCAGTAATTGCTTTTTGGAGGCAAAGAAATATTCAAATATATCCATACCTGGACGATTGTCTAATACAGGAAGAAAACCAGGCCATTCTTCTAAAACATCTGGCATTTGTAACGAAGCTTCTAACCTGTCTAGGGTATACCATAAACGAAAATAAATCTCAACTGGTACCCTCTCAAAAGATTACATTCCTAGGTGCAAGCTTGAATACAACTGCCCAGATGACTTTTCTTATGCCAGAAAAGCAATTTAATTTGGTAACTTACTTCAAACAGGCGGCCACAAAAACCCTGCTATCAGCAAGGCAAATACTGCAAGCCTTGGGGTTCATGGCCTCATGCATTCTTCTAATTCCATATGCAAGACTGCATATGAGGAAATTTCAGTGGTACTTAAAAAGTTTAAGGAGTCAACATTGTCACAGCCTGGAAACAATGATTCCTATCGTACCTTGCCTGCACCTAGAGTTCCTATGGTGCCACCAAAACAAGGGACTGTCATTCACACCACCCCCTGCCACCCAAACCATAACTGCAGTTGCATCAGACTATGCATGGGGGGCTCATCTGGCAGGGAAGTGCATTTAGGGCAAATGGAACCCAAATCAAATGCACCTTCATATCAATCAAAAAGAAATGCTAGCTGTACAGAATGCACTGACAGCCTTCAAGGACTACCTTCATCCAGGACAATTACTGATAGACGGACAACACCACGGTTATGTGGTACATAAACAGGCAGGGGGTACACATTCCTACCCCATCTGCAGACTAGCCATGGCATTGTGGAACACGGCCTTGAGCTACCAAGTACAAGCTCAATTCCTGCCAGGAAAGCAGAATGTTCTGGCAGATGAACTAAGCAGAAATCTAATGGGCCCTCACGAATGGAAACTGGAACCACGGATGGTCAACATGTTGACATGCAAATGGGGGAGCCTAGACATAGATCTTTTTGCCTTACCCCAGAACTACCAGTTGAACAAATGTTGTACAAGAATTCGTCACAAAAAGCCTGGAAAGTAGATGCTCTGTCCTTCAGCTGGAAAAACCTATCAGTCTATGCCTTTCCTCTCCAAAGTGCTACTAAAAGTCAAACAGGACAAACCAAAAATGATTTTGATTGCTCCAAACTGTCCTCACCAACACTGGTACCCACTCCTGCGCAGTGTCACACATTTTTCCGTGGCACCTGCCTCAGGCACCTTCCTTACTGTCTCAGCAGGAGAACCAAATTTTACACCCTCAGCTCCAAACGTTGAATCTTGCAGCTTGGCTAATCACTTAAATTCACCCTTAGCATCCCTCAGCAAACCTGTGATGGATGTCATTTTGGAGGCGAGAAGACCTAGTACTAGAAAATCTTATGCTGGCAAATGGAAACGATTCTGTGCCTGGAATCAATCTCAAGGGCTGAGCACAGCAGTGCCCAATTTACTTCAGATTTTGCAATACTTAACTGAGATGCTTCATAAGGGCCTGTCTTTCTCTTCCATAAAAATCCACGCCTCAGCCATTTCAGCTCATTACAACACAGACCCCCCCCCCCTTCTCTCATCCTCTTCTAAAGCAGTATCTCAGAGGAGCCAAAAACTTGAGACCACCCTGGAGAGCTCCAACCCCTGCCTGGGACCTTAACCTTTGTATTGGAGAAACTCACTCTATCTCCTTTCGAGCCAGCTGCAACTGCAGACTTAAAATTTCTTTCCTGGAAAACAGCCTTCCTTTTAGCAATCACTTCAGCTAGAAGAATATCTGAATTACAGACCCTTATGGCAGTGGAGACTTTCATCATCTTTCATGCGGACAGGGTGTCACTCAGGACCAAGCCATCATTCATGCCCAAGGTGGTATCCAGTGTGGCTCTTAATCAGTCCATTCATTTACCAACTTTCTTTCCCAATCCACAGAAGAAGGAAGAGCGGATTCTGCATTCATTGGATGTACACAGACAACTTAGATTCTACCTGGACAGGACTAAATCCCGAAGAAAATCTGAACAACTGCTGGTAGCATTTGCTGCAGGGGCAGAGGGGAATGTTATTTCAAAGCAAACCATTTTTAAATGGATAAGCCATTGCATTAATTTCTGTTATAAGCAGCATGGAAAACCTATCCCCCAGGGAATCCAATCTCATTCCACCAGGGCTGCATCTACTTCAGCAGCCTTTCCCAGAGGTGTTTCTACAAGGGATATTCTAGAAGCTGCTACCTGGAGTTCAGTTCAGTTCATACTTTCACCAAGCATTATCACTTATCAATTTTCTCTAAATTCAGAGCTGACTTTGCCACTGCTGTATTGCAGGGCCTTATAGGTGGTCCTAATGTTGTAGAAATCCGTCCTCCCAACCTTAGCTTTGGGAATCTACCCAAATGTAATGACTGCAACAGTGAAACACGATGAACTAGTACAGTTGTGTACACTTACCATAAATGTAGATGTTCGAGTGAATTCACTGTTGCAGTCCTGGTTACCATCCCTCCAGCCCCCTGTTTTTCTTTTACTATACCTCCTCTTTCTTTTGTTATGCTTAAAAGCCTTTTTGGTGTATTTACTTTTGTTTGGAGGTATATTTTTGTGTTTCTTATTATATATAGATGTATATATTTTGCTCCCCATTTGGGGGGCATCTGACATCTGGGGCAAGAAAAACTGATGTAATGGGTCGGCTGACGTCATGGAAGAAGGGACAGCAACCGATGCAGGACCCAAGACTTTGTTAATCAGGCTGACTGAGGGCAACCTGCCAGCAGATTACCCAAATGTAATGACTGCAACAGTGAATACACTCGAACATCTATATTTATGGTAAGTGTACACAACTGTCCTTTGTACTGCCTTTCCTTTGAGTTAATTTCATCCAGGAAGGGGAGGTGTGATTGTGGAAGAGAGATTTTACACAAAGATGGTCACTGTCAGTGCCTTTTTTGTCTCTGGCCCCACTATGACCAAAAAAACTGTTCTGCATGCCAGTTGTTCATTCCAACTCCCTTCAAAGCTGAATTTCATGCCTCGCAATATACTTAGAAAAGCAGCGCTTGAAAATTCTTGGTAAAAGCGCATTGGAGGGTTCCTCCGACCCAATGACCGTGCCTACCATGAAGCAGAAGGTCAAAAGGCCTAGGCCCGAAGCCTGAGCTGCGCCTCTTCCTGCAGATGTTTCTCCCGAGGTGCATGATAGTCCAGAGAGGTGCTGTGCTTTGGATCCGGATCCTGAGATCAAACCTGTATTGCAGACCACTTTAGAACCAGATGCACATCCAGGGAGGCCTCACAGACATTAGGTACCAATGTCCAGGGGGAACCAAGGCTCATCCTGTTGGACGGCTCTAGGGGAATCACACAAATCGTAGTGGGGGAAGAAGCTGACTCTAATTTGCTTGACTGCAGACCTACGTCCGAACCACCAACCTTATGTCAGATGGATGTTCTAGCTAAGAAAAAGCAGAAAACTAAACATTCAACACTTCCTCCAGACCCTCAGAAAATGTGGCAAAAGTTTGCCGAAGGATTACTGAAAACCTTCATGTCCCTGAGGCCTACTGCTGGGTCCCCTGCAACTCCTCTCTCCTGACCTACCTCTCCCTAAAAGAGGGCAAGATAACAGCTTACTTCAGAGGATGGTCTTTTTCTTAAGATGATGGCAGTGACTCATTAAATATTCCTCACAAATTCCCTGTCCATTAGACTATGCTTCCCCTCGGGAAGATTCCAGTGGGATGGGCTCTCTTGTGGAGGAAATCTCATTTAGGGAAACCCTTTTAAAAATGAGAGACCACTTCATGTGGGACAGTTCTCAAATGTCAGAGGTACAACAGCGGTACTACGACCTTCTCCAGGTGGAAAACCCAAGCCCTTCAGCTATCCCTGCTTTTCTGGATGCCTTTGCTTCCACATCCCTACTCCCTTACTCTCAGCCTCTGGCCCCTAATAAGCCAGAAAGATCTTATACAGTCCCTCAAAACAACAATTATCTATTTAAGGCTCCTGTGGCAGACCATTCTGTCATCTCTGTAGCCTCAGACAAGGCATTGAGATCCCTTCCTTCCACTTCTCTTCTGCCCTCTGACAAAGACAGTCGGCAGCTAGAAGGTTGGGAAAGAAAACTTACACTTCAGCTACTCTAGTCTTTAGGGCTTTGAATTCTCAGACTCATATGACCAAGTATTCCCTGGAACTTGTGTCACAACTATCAAAAATTGTTTCTGGCACGCCAGATTCAGAAAACAAGGCTTTGGACTCTTCCCTGATTGCTGCATCCTCCCAGGTGCCCTGTCACTCTATAAAATGCAGCTATGATGCTGTTGAAGCTACCTCCAGGGCTGCAGCTTCTGCCTCAGTGCTGAGGAGATTTGTTAGGTTCAGGCTTCAGCCCCTCCCGGAGGACAACAAGGCGAAGCTCATGGATGCTGCCCTTGACAGTTCTGCCTTATTTGGTAAGGTTTCAGCTGATGTCTTCAAATCACTGCAGGAAAAGAGCAGAGAGTTAAAAGATCTCAAACATATTCTGGATTCTCCAGACCCAAAATTTCACAGGAACTATCCTTCCAAGCAGGGTTTTGTCTGTAGGCAAACCCGGCCCTCCCAATCCAAGTCCTCCAAGCGGAGCAAGAAACCACATCACGTCTCAGCCCCCCCCCCCCCCACACACACACACACTTCTAAGCAGCCTTTTCTTGATTCCTCAGGACTTCCTTGTGTTACCCCTCTCTCCTTACATCTATCCCTTCTGGCGTGGAAAATGATCACACAAGATGCCTGGGTCTTGTATATTGTAAAACATGGATATGTCATGACATGGCACACTGTGCTTTCCTTTCGAGGCATCCCACAACCACCTGCAGAACAGGTACCCCTCTTCCCCCAAATATTGACAGACCTGCCACAACAAGGAGCCATGCACTCAGTGCCCACACACTAAAAAGGAACAGCCTTCTATTCACGCATGTTCCTAGTTTCCAGAAAGGAAGGCCCCCTGTAGACCCATCCTAGATCATTCCTTCCTCAACACCTTCTTCAAGGTGCCCTCCTTCAAAATGCTCACTCTTCAGACACTGTTTCCTCTGATCCTCCCACAGGCCTTTTTGGTGTCCATAGACATCAAAGACGCCTGTCTGCATATTCCCATCCATCCAAAAATTCAAGAAATGTTTTTCATTTCTCTGTAGGATCCTGGCACTTTCAGTTCTCAGCCTTGCCTTTTGGTCTTTCTACAGACCCAAGAGTTTTCACAAAGTGTTTAGCCCCAGTAGTCACATTCTGCAGACTCCAGGGCATTCAAATTTTCTCTTATCTGGATGACCTCCTTTTCCAGGCAAACATTCCAGAGGAACTGCTTAGGAACCTCCACTCAGCCAATGTTATCCTACAACAACTAAGGTTCTCAATTAACTTAAAAAAATCTGCCCTCACCCTAGTCCAAGATCCTGTGTTTCTGGAGTGCAGATTCCAAACAGACAGAATGATAGTGTCCCTTCCACCTCAAAAGGCCCTTGAGCTCTGTCATACCTTTTCAGAGATCTTTTTCCCGCACCTCTTGTCAGCAAGGCAGTTTCTCAGAATCCTTGGATTGATGGCTTCCACTATCCCTACCCATGGCAAGACTCCATATGAGGAATTTTCCAGTGGTTTCTGAAGTCAGTTTGGACACAACATTGCCACCCTCTGGAATTTCAAATCACGCTTCTACCCTGCTTAAAGAAAGAGCTCCTATGGTGGATACAACAAATGTCCGTAACCTGGGACTTTCGGTCCACCCACTGCCCCCAACCCAAGATGGGTACACAGATGCTTCGGATACAGGCTGGGGGGCTGCATTGGGCCTACATACTGTTCAAGGCCAATGGTCTCCCTCTCAGGAAAAGGATCACATAAATGTAAAAGAGATGAAGGCATTGATCCTAGCCATTCAGTCCCTTCTCAACCCAGACCTGCTGAAGATCTACACAGACAACATGACTTTTCTGTGGTATATAAACAAGCTGGGGAGGGGGGGACCAATTCCTGCCTCCTGTGCAGATTAGCCTTACAGGTGTGAGAACTAGCCCTCCAGCTTCAGATTTCTCTGCAAGGTGGTCTACATCCCTTCCAATCCGATCTCTGTGGCAGACACACTGAGCAGATCCACAACACAGGCCCACAAATGGATGCTTCACAGGTATGTGTTACTGGACATAGTCCACCAGTGGGGTACTCCTCAAGTAGACTTGTTTGCCTCCCTTCTGAGCAGACGTCTAAAATTTTGTGCCAGGGAGCCTCAACTCCTGGCATGGATTTCCAAAACCATTACCTTCTGCTATGCCTGCCATGGAAAAAAACCCTCCCTGTTCGATCAAAGCTCACTCTACTAGAGCAATGTCATCCTCTGGTGCCTTCCTCAAGGGACTAGACACCAACTCTATCCTAGAAGCAGCTACCTGGACCTCTGTCCACATCTTTACCAAACATTACAAACTAGATTCCATCTCCAGATCTAGGGCTGGGTTTGTCAGGGCCATCCTTCATAGCTTCCTGCACAGTTCTACAACTAATTCCATGTACCTCTTTTCATGAGCTTTGGTACTCTCCCTCTTGTAAAGAATACTGCAACAGATGAATAGAAGGACATAGGATAGTTGTGTAAGAACTTACCATAATGATAGATGTCCTTCTCCTCTCTTCTCTGTTGCAGTGTTCTGTTCTACCCTCCTTCCCCACTTCCATTGGTTCTTGGATGTACTGACACTGTATTCCTTGGACTGTCTCTCTGCCTGGGGCTTCACTTCTAAGGATGATGCACATGTAAGTCTCCTTTATGGCCTATGTCCAATAGCTGCCTACGTGAGACGTACCACGCAACCTACAGTAGTAAAGGTCTTTGGTATACTGGCCGACGTTGGGTCGCCTGGGCAGGCAACTCCCTCATGTAAAGAATATTGCAACAGAGAAGAGAAGGACATCTATCGTTATGGTAAGTTCTTGCACAACTGTTCTTTATCCACTTGTCAGCTGTAATGGAGATGATGGTATGTCCACTACTACCTGCTCTCCTGTAAAGAGCACAACATCAGATACTATTCCCAAAGTAGCCACTAAAACCTGCTGATGAGTTAAAGCATGCACTGTTATTAGCATCTTGCCACAAATTATATGGTTGTTCACTAATAAGTAGTGTTGATCACATAAGGTGATCACTGTGGCTTCTCATATAACTTTTATACATGTTTACTGTACATATGTACACTTATCGTCGCAGCTTGAGCAGCATAATGTACACAAACTTTTCACTTATCTTGGGTATACTGGCTTTCTGTACTTGTCTGTGCAGTGACTCGAGTGTGTCTTGCTGTGCATGCAAATAGTTATTGGTTCCAGCACCTGCTTAGTTGTAGATGGTTTTGCTACCCTCCCACCTCCATTCACTGGACACCTCCAGGTGCACCTACTTTTATAAGACCCAGATACTCCTCCTCCTCCTGTGACTAATACATTAAAACCATCTGGCCTTAACGAGTTAAGTTGGAAATACTTAATGAATTGATTCTTTTATTGGTCATGTTTTATCATGTATTAAATGTGTTTTGTGGGTGTTTTTTTTATTCTTCCCCTGAAGGCTTTGCCAAGGTTTCAGGGTTTGTTATATAAATGTACTTTTGTGCATGCACACGTGTGATACATAAGTATGTGTATATGCTTACATACATACATCATTTTGTGTTTGTGTGTGTGTGGGAACCACTGCTGATGCTGTATCACAGAAAAGTCAGGAGAACCTACAGTGGTATTGTCTTAAGTACATGAGAGGGTGGAGGGGGAGTTTTGAATATTGAGCCCTAGTCAACCTTTTGGCTGTATCGTTTACATGCTTTCCCCAGGAAAGAAGTAAAGTAGGTGAAGGGTAAAATGTCTCTTCTGAGTTGTGAACCCTAATCCGATGAGTCATGAAAGCAGAATGGGGCAGTGATTTCATCCGCTTAGGTGGGATATCAGAAGGAACAAAAAAGTGCATCAAAAAACATCAGACGTACATTTGCTTGAGAAAATGTTTTTATGTAAACTTTTTAACCATTTGTATGTTTGTGACTTTTTTGTTAGAATTGTGACTGAAATGGACTTTTTATGATCAATGTATGTACCTGCATATCCAATGAAAGCTAATAGGAGCCTTTAACCCCATTCCAGGGTGATGTTCTAAGGAAATTAGAAAAATCTGTGAAAAAGTATTGGGGTGCCATGACTGGCAGGATGAACCTTTTTTGAGAGCTCAATGGAGGAAGATTAAAAAAAAAATGTGTATATTGAGTTGTTTTAATACATTTATGCTTTTCTGTTTTGTTGTAGTCAAAAGAGAAACTGATTAGTAGTCTGAAAGAGGGAGCAGGTATTGAAGGTCTGGATAACCATGCTGCTGCTGCCGTGGAAATAGAAGAGCTGAGACATGAACGTGATGTGCAGAGAGAAGAGGTCCAGAAACTCCTTACTCAGGTCCATCAGCTAAGAACAGAGATGCAGGTAATCTTTTACCAAATTAAAATAATTAAACTTTGGCAGTGTTTGGTCCATCATTCATATTCCCAGAGATGTACACAAACGTTTCTATAGTTGAACTAGGGCTGTAAATCAGAGAAGGATCATAGATTGAGTTTGATTTTTGTCCTTCTTTGCATATAGTCAAGTAAATGGGGAAACCTAGGATGTTCTTCGTGTTTCACTGCTGTAGTAGTAACCATTGGGTTATCCATGCTGTGGTAGCCCTCAGTCGGTCCAAATACCAAAGTCAAGGTTTTGTGCATCGGCTGCTGTCGCTTGCTGGGTGACGTCAGGTCATCCGAGCTATAAAGGAGAGCAGGAGACGCCATTACCTCAGTCTTTCTTGCCATGGAGCCCGTAGCAGAAGCAATTCACAACAGTGCCGGTCGGCCGTTTCCAGATTTTGAACTTCAGCTGAAAACGTCTAAAGCTAAGTACCCAGTTGGGGATCCTTCCTTTTTCTTGCACCAACCAATGTCCGAAAAAGTCAGTAATTGTCTCACCTGTGGAAAGCAAATATCACACCGATACTTCCATTCTTACTGCATCACTTGCAAAGGCCCAGATCACGACATACCCCGCTGTCTGTTCTGTGCCCTCTAACGCTAGAACTATTTGTCGTAGAGCTCTGTTTGTAGCCAGTTATTTTCATCTTCCATCTCCGATTACCGATATGGCATCCATCAGTCAGCAAACCGCAGATCTGAAAAAACGTAAAGATAAGGATAGAGACAGACCGCATAAGACCAAGCCTTCCGATGACACCACAGCTAAACGGGTCATCAGTTCTCTGGAATTCAGTGAGCCACTTTCACAGCCCCTGAGACCCTTTCGGAGTCCTGTATATGCCGCAGATGTCTGCATTGTCTAACGAGCCTTCAGCTGTCTTTGCCTCGATTGGGTCTGGAGCCGCTAAGCAGGCACTGGCTTCCGGGGATACTGGTCGCACTTCAGATTTCAAGTCAAGGCCTTCGCCCTGTCTTCCGATTAACACACTGACAGCACCGAGGGATACTCTTCAGGCCAGACAAAACAGCTAATCCTAGGGAAAACAGCAAAAAGTCTCCATTCCACTACAACTCCCCCTCCTCAAACTAGAATGCTTAAAATGGCAGAGGATCTCATCACTTTCATCCGGGGTAATCAGGCCACTCCAGCCAAAAGGAGAAGGGAACCTTCTCCAGACATCCATTTGGATTTAGACTCAGAGGGATCTGACTCCTCTGTCTGGCCATCCCACCTATCTTGGAGGTGGTAGATGAGGATTACCAGGAATCCAGCCTTACCCCTGACACCCTTCCACCTGCCCCCAGAAAACCTGACTGGTACTACAGGGTACCCGACATACATAAATTCCTCTACAGAAAGCCTATAGCAGATACAGAGGTGATTACTCAGGGACCTAAGGGAGTTGAGGCTAACTTTGCAAAGATTCCCACGCTCTCAGACAAAGAATCCAGGGTTCTGGACAGATGGGGTAAAAACGTATATAACTCTGAAACTTTAACTATAAGGGCTCTCACCTGTCAGGTCCATACGTTAAAATATTAACAACACACTTTGGAACTTTTGAATCAGAACATTTCTGCTTTACCAGATTTTGCCAACAATAAAGAGAGCAGAATTACTGCACTCTTCAGCTCAGGTGGCTAAGCACTCCTTACACTGTGTATTTGATGCCCTAGAAGCTACTGGCAGGGAAGTAGTGGCAGGATCTGTTATCAGAAGACATGCATGATTGAAGGAACAACTTCTCCCTGAGCATGTCAAAACTAAAATCATGGATGCACCTCTTGACAAAGACCACTTGTTCGGACAGAAAAATGAAGAGGGACAAAGCAAAATCGATGCAGACTGTTAAATATTTTCTTCAAGTACAATCTCCTAGGTTCAGCAGAAATTTTTCCTCTAAACACAGGTCCTTTCCTACACAAAACAGGCAGGCACAAGGCAAAACTGGTAGGGACAGACCCGCCAGGACTCAAGCTCAGGGCCAGCAAAGAACTAAACAATGCCCCCCCCCCAAACACTAGAGCATGGAATTCAAAAGCAACCTTGTGTGGAAAAAACTCTCAATGACTACCTTTCCCATCTCTGCCTATCTCCACCACACCAAAAGCTAGGAGGAAGGCTATCTCTATGCAGAAAAAATTGGAACTCTATAACAAAAGATCAGTGGGTCTTAAAAATCATTGCTCAGGGTTCCAAATTCAATTTCCAAGAACTACCACCTCCAAGAGGGTACCCAGACCTACCTCCAAACCATGGGGCAGAAGCACTAAAACAAGTACAAAACCTAATATCCCTAGGGGCAGTAGAACCTGTACCTCCAGAACAAGTTGCAAAAGGATTCTATTCCAGACTATTCCTTGTTCCCAGGAAAGAGGGGACTTGGCGTCCCATCCTGGATCTATCCTTTCTCAATACCTTCCTGGTAATCCCAAAATTCAAAATGTTTACCTTACAACAGCTTCTACCAATGCTGCCAAACAAAGTCTGGATGGTCACCTTACACCTAAAGGATGCTTACCTGCACATCCCAATAAGGGAATTATGCAGAAAATTCCAGCGCTTCAGAGTAGGATCATTACACTTTCAATTCTCTGCTTTGCCCTTTGGCTTATCTACTGCTCCCAGGGTATTCACCCAATGTCTAGCTCCTGTCATTGCCTTCTGCAGGCAAAACATTGTACAGATTTACCCTTATCTTGGACGACTGTCTCATCCAGGCAGACTGCAAGGAACTGCTCCTGCAGCACCTCTCATTTGTAAAAAGCCTGCTCACCTCTCTGGGGTTCACTATCAATGAAAGGAAATCAAAACAGTCTCCCACCAGGAAAATCATATTTCTTGGAGCCTTACTGGACAGAGAACAGCAAATGGCCTTTCTGTCCCCAGAAAAACAAAGTTTCCTACCAAAATACTTCACTACTCTGGCCTCCCAAACCCAGTTTTCTGCCAGGAAATTTCTGCAAGCTCCTAGGGTACATGGCCTCATGCATCTTCCTGGTAGCACATGAGGAAATTTCAGTGGTACCTACAGAATCTGTGGTTTCCTTATTCACAACCTCTGGACACCTCCCTGCCTTTGATCCCTTGCATAAGATCCGAGTTCCTCTGGTGGGGCCAGGTCTGTTCTGTGAACAAGGGACTTTCATTCACCCTCAGTCGATCAGAACAGACCATAACTACAGATGCTTTGGACATCGACTGGGGTGCACACCTAGAAGGCAGGTTCACCCAAGGTCTCTGGGACGCACAAAAACTACCGTTGCACATCAACCAAAAGGAAATGATAGCAGTGCAAAACTCTCTGACATCTTTCAAACCCTACCTCAAACCAGGGGTTCTCCTCATAAAAACAGACAACACCACAGTCATGTGGTACATCAGCAAACAGGGAGGGACTCAATCTTACCCCCTGTGCAGACTAGCCATGAACCTGTGGCTAACAGCCTCATCCATGGGACTACGTCTTGTAGACAAAAAAACTGGAACCTCGAAGTAATAGAAACAGTAGGTGATTTACATCTTATAGCCCAGTACCTACCAGGCATCAACAACACCCTAGCAGAGCACCTAAGCAGAAACCTGCTGGACCCACATGAACGGGAAATACACATAGACATTTTTCTGCAAATTGCCCACACATGGGGGACCCCCCCCCCAGGTGGACATCTTTGCCTCTCATCTAAATCACCATATACAGAAATTCTGCACCAGGGATTACCTTCACCTGGCCTGGAAGGTCGATGCCCTGATCTTCCCTTGGATACCCTCTTTGTGTTTGCATTCCTACCTCTTCCTCTCATTTCAAAAGTATTAATCAAGATAAGGGAGGAAAAACCAAAAGCAATATTCATTGCCCCAGATTGGCCCAGACAGCATTGGTACCCACTGCTGCGCAGCCCATCTCACCAGCACCCCCTGGCAGCTACCTTTGATACCTCACCTGCTATCCCGGGGGGGGACAATGCTGCACCCAGACCTTCAGACACTATAACTCTCAGCATGGCATATTCCACCATAACTAATAAGGAATCTATGCTAAGCAAGCACGTCCTTGACATCATCACAGAAGCCAGAAGGCCCAACACCAGAAAATCTTACGCTGGAAAATGGAAAAGATTCTGCTCCTGGAGCCAGTCCAAGGGGGCAGACATACATCTGCCCTCCATTCCTATTATAAATTATCTTGCTGAGCTTCTTAACTAGGGTCTCTCCCTCTCTTCCATAAAGATCCATGTCTCTGCCGTCTCGGTACACTTTGACACAGAACAGCCATTGTTATCCCACCCCCTTATC
>NC_056737.1:923153677-923173677 GCF_019279795.1 Protopterus annectens | reverse complement strand
TGGGTGGAGGTTCCAAGAAATTTGGAACATTGTTACTGGAGTATTTTAGATTAGGATTGAAAAGTTTGGCTATTGACTGAATGAAATAGGCATTGAAGGAGTTAGCAGTTTTTTTGGGAGATTTGCCAGGAGATGAATTAAATGAAGTAGGATTACCAGGATGAAATATTTGGTTTATGGCATTCCATAATTTTTTTGGATCTGATTTTAGGGCAGCTGGAGGGTTATAGTAGAAGTCTTTTATCTTTATCAATACATTTTTTGTCTTTTTTTCTCAGTTTTTTATACTTTTGCAGATCTGCTGGTAGTTTAGTTTGGGTCCAAGTTTTCCAGGCTAGGTCTTTGGCTGTCATGAGTGTGTGAGTATTCTTAGATAGCCAAGGGGATATTGTAGCTGTTATCCTTACTTTCCGTAATGGGGCTAGTGAGTTTTAAAATATTTAGGAAGGTTGAGTTTAAAGCTTGATCAAGTGGGAGCTGGATGAGGTTATTAAAAGTTTCTGGGTTGAATATGGATAATTTACGACAGTTTGTGTATCTATGTGGTTTAGATAAGTGGGAGGTATGTCTAAGTACCTTTATTGGAGAGTGGTCACTCAGAGTCAGAGTGTGTTTCAGGAGTATGGTATTTAGAGGGATTTGAGACAAGAATCCAATCAATGAGTGTAGTGGTAGAATGAGTGTTATTGGTATGAGTAGGCTGGGAGATAAGTTGTGAAAAGCCATATAGATTTATATGGTATGTTGAGTTAGGACTGGTAAGTGTTTCCCAATTTATGTTCACGTCCCCAAGGAGGATGATTTCATTAGGGATGTTTTGGGAGAGGTAGGAGAGAATACTATCCAGTAAGGGAATGTTGTCCCCTGGTGGAATGTAGATAGATATGACAGTAATAGTAGTATAGTCATTGAGCTTAAGGTTTGCTACCAGTAGTTCTGCGGGAGAAAAGGAAGGTATAGACAGCTTTGGGTATGTAAAAGTGAGGTTGTTGGAGTATACAGTTGCAATCCCTCCTCCTTTTTTATTAGGGCGATCGAGCCGTATTATATCCAGGAGGGAGTATGTCCTGATCTAGGATTTGTGGTTTACGCCATGTTTCTGTAAGGGAAATAATGTCTGGGTTTTGAGCAGATATCCAGGCATGAAGTTGGCTAACTTTCTTAAGTATGCTTCGAGTGTTTATAGAGTAAAAGGAGATTTTTTATTTTTTTATTTTTGGTGAATTACTTGTGGTTGATAAGGTATTGTGTGGAGTGGTAGAGTTAGGACTGGGTCCTGGGTTAGGGTAGATATCACCTGATGGGAGTAGTGAAATAGGATAGTAGTTTGGTTTTAGAGTTATTAGGTAGTATTTAGTGTATTTAGATTTATTTGTAGATATTGTAGAGTGGAAGGGGGGATTTTTATTTGGGGAGTTGTACATTCATGGGGAGGATGGATGCAGATATAAGTACTGATTGTTGGGTATAGGAGAAGTTACAGTTGTTTGTATGGGTAGGGGTATAATGATAAGTGGTTAATACTGTTGGGGAGGATATTAGAGCATCGAGGAGACGTAGTGATAGAAGTGTTGCAGTGGAGAGGAGTGGTGTATGCATGGTGATTACTGGGAGAAAAAAGATATAATAAAAGGTGGTATGGACCAGGAAGAAGGTTAAAGTTATAGGAGGAAGTATGGGTAAGCTAGATTATGTGTAGTTAGTTGAAGTGTGGTGCGATATATGAAGATATGGTAGATAGGAAACAAGAAGGAGAGGGGTTTGATTATAGGAGGGAATGGTGAAGAAGTATAAAGGAAATGATATGGGGGGGGGTGGGAGGAGAGAGGGGGCGAACGGAGCGGGGTTACACCTGAGGCAACGTTCCAAATGAGAGGATGTGTAAGCTGAGATCTTGAGTTTTAGTCAGGATAAGTAGAAATCCGTGTCAATTAACATTTAAATGTCTGAGTTCTTTTATATTTATTGTTAGTCTGACTCCAGTTTCTAGGAAGTGTTTTTGAATTTTCCCCTGTAATTCTTAAAAAGATATAAAATTAAAGCTGGCGTTAGTTACAGATGAAATAGGAGAGATAATTAAATGCTATTTTATAGATTTAAGTGTTTCTCAAAAGAAAATAGATTTTAGTTTGGGGGGCACTAACTGGAGAGTATTATGCAGCTGTTTCTTCCTAGTGATGTTACTCATCAGTACAGTGGTTTGATTAAGGAACTATACAACAGAATGTACTAATACAGTCACTAACATTTGTGTTGTCCTATCTCACCTTCATTCTTGCTGGTTGGGTTTGGAGCTGATCCTCAGCTCCAACTCTGCCGCCTACTAAAGCTCGAGAACTTCACTGGCTCGAGGCTACATCCTATCCCAAGATGCCTAATGGCTGTTCCCCAGATCTCGTTTGCCACTTGAAGCATCGGGATTGTCTTCGCTGGCTCAGGCTTGTTATTATCTTTTATTACCTCTTCTGATCTTCTCTTTTGATAAAAATACTACTACTTAGAGATTGTTAATATATTCCTTTCTGAGTGCTATTACATGTGTAGCGTCTTACCCTAATTGGTGTGTTTTTCGGCCTTTTCCTTCCTTTTTTCTTTCAGGCCTTTCTCTTTCAATTGATCAGTTTAAATTAGAGGTTTTCTCTTTCAGCCCGTTTTTCTTAGAGGGCTTCCTTTTTATCACTTGGAGTCACCGTTTAAGTCGAGGCGACTCCTGAGGTTGGAGGAGACTGTCATTTAACTTAGAGACTACTCTTCCAACCTAGTTTTCCCTCCTTGTTAAAACAAAATTCTCTTACCTTTCTATTTGCTTTCTTTGTGGCTGATTGTGTTGTCACATTACTTACTTCTTTTGTTTAGCCTAACATAATGTCCAGTAAGGAAAAAAAAATAGTCTGGGTTTAAAAAGTGCGATTCATGCACCCAGAAAATGTCTTTAACGGACTGACACACGAGTTGTGTTTACTGTCTAGGGACAGTCGAATCTGCAGGACTCCTGCTCCATATGTCATGGTTTCAGTGCGAGGGCATGCAGGAAAGAAAGAATAAACCTATTCTAAGAGGTTTACGGAAAGAACATTTTGAGACAATGGTAGAAGGTAATCAGACCTCTAAATCTGACAAACCAAAAAAGTCTGCTTCTTCGGCTCCGGCGTCTGATCCGTCAAAGAGCCATGAAAAACAAGCATCTTCAGAACCGAAGATTGTCAGTTCCGACAAACCTGACCTCCCCTCAGTTCCATCTGGATCCTCGGAACCGTTGCAGAGTCGAAAAAAGGAGTCAGTCACCAACATTGGAGCCAGTACACTCGGGTCATCACAAGTCATCTACCCATTCCTCTCAGTCCTCCATAAGTTTATTGGATGACGACATGGAACAGGTGATGAAGAGGTTACTGCGGACGCCGGCCCTGGCTAAAATTCTTTCAAGCCCAGCCCATCGGAATGTGAAGCCTACCATTGCATCTCTGGTACCCATCCTTTCCTCCTCAGACTCGGACGAGATCAGAGCCAGAGTGTCAGGAAGTCATTGTGCTTGAACTGGCGGAGCCAGTAATCACCCCCAATATCTTGGTTCTGACATCTGCTCCAGTCTCGTTGATGCTGTCTTCGATTGAGGAATCTGGAAGCCGACACTCGCTGGCCAGCTCCAGGGGGAGTCAAGTTGGTCCCTTGTTGGAGTCAAGTCTCCCATGCGGTGCTTCGGGACAGGTGAGTTTGGCGCCCACATCACCCTCGGAGCCATCCTCATTGGTGTGGGGGAAGATCTCTTGGTTCCTCGGGACCGGAGTCTCTCTTAGCCTAGGATTGCAGTGCTTTCGAGGTGATAAGGAGTGTGCTCTCCACTGAGTCTGCCCCACCTTCGGCTCCAGCCACTCTTCCCCCTAAAGGGCCAGCGCTGTCTTCTACACCATCCCTCCATCACCCCCACATTAGAGAGTCAGTGCCACAGGGACCCCCCAATAGGTGGAACCCCCTCTTCTGACACCTCCCAGGAACATCCCCTAGAGGAGGTCCCTCGAAAGAGACAATGTAAGAGGAAACGCATAGACTCCCCTGGGTCTGTCACTTCTGATACTGATTTAGATGACTCAGAAGGGTGCCCACAGTCGCCCTCTGAGGATGTCTCCTTTTCGGACATCCTAGGGATCCTTAAACAGAGGGGCGGCTGAAAAACCCTCTCTCCTTCTGAGGATGAATCCATATACTTGGAGGCATTTGGCTGTCACCCCTCCACGTCTTGGGTGTCTCCGCCGTTCGATCAGCTCCTGGCTGTGGTAAGTCGGAAGGTGTGGGGCTCTCCGAAGTCAGTGGAGCCTGTTCCGAGGAGACCAAACAAATTCATTACGGCCCCGGAAGATAGACAGTATTTGACAAAGGGAGTTCCAGTAAATGTGATGGTGATGGCTGCCACCAAGAAGGAGTTAGCTGAAACTTCTGTATCTTTCCATCCACTGAACAAGGAGTCTCGAATGATGGACAGATACGGGAAGTGTATGTTCTTCTCAGCGGCCTTTACCCTACAGTCACTGAATTACTTATCACATTTTACTGGACTTCAGAGGGATCTCCTTAAAGAGCTAGGAGATACCCTACAAGGAGCTATAGCTCTGGGTATGTCAGATAAGATAAATTTTCAGCTTGCGACCTTAACCTCTATTATGAACTCCTCCATGTGGCTCATTTTCTTTGTGACTGATGGAGTGAGCAGGGCAGCAGGCACAGGAATAACTCTTAGGAGACGTTCCTGGATGTGCCTTTGTGAGTTTGCTGAACCCTTCAAGTCTTCTTTTATTGATGTCCCATTCGATGGCTCGTCCTTGTTTGAGCCGAAAATAAAGGAGGCTGTCACCAGGATCGAACAAGATATCTGCCATAGGAGTGTGTTTCTTCACCCCTACTAGACCTTATCCCAAAGGTCAGAAGAGCGGAAAAATGTGGTTCCGAAAGTCTAAAGGAGCCTTGTCAGACACTCGTGGTGAATTTTCCCCCTAGGGGCAGAGGGGGAAATAACAATGGAAGACGCCATCCATGCAGCAGAGGGGGTCCACAGAGCCAGAGTGACAGAGATGCATTCTCCAGTCGGCCCTTCCAGTGCTCCTGAAAGGAGGCCTGCTTGTCCACATCTAGAGGCAGTCGGTGGAAGACTATCACTGTACCCAGAAGCCTGGCTACAGTTGAGTCAAGACAAATGGGTACTAGTCCATTATATCCGGGGGATACAACATTCCTTTCCAGTGTCCACCCCACCCATCAAAGTCTATCCCAGACATTCCACCCGGTCAAAGGGATTAAGCAACCGTAGAAATTCAAAGGTTGCTAGAAAAAAAGACTCATCCAAGAAGTCCCTGCAGACCAAATTGGATCCGGAATTTACTCAAGGTTCTTTTTAGTTCCAAAAAAGACAGGGGACTGGAGACCAATATTGGATCTTAGCAGACTCAACAAGTCAGTAAAGAAAGCGAAGTTCAGGATGGTAACACTGTAGTCTGTACTGCCTTTTCTGGGACAAGACAATTGGATGTGCTCCTTAGATCTTCAGGATGCGCACTACCATTATAAAGATGGACATGTGATCCAGAAGATGTCTACGCTTCTGGCTGGGAGCCAGTCATCATCAGTTCAGAGCTCTGCCCTTTGGTGTCACTACAGCCCCCAGAGTGTTTACCAAATGCATGGCAGAGGTGTCAAGGATTCCAGGTGTTTCCATACTTAGACGATTGGCTCCTGACATCTACCACCAAGCATCTATTAATCAGAGCAAGGGACGCCACCATCCATCTCTGCTCAGACCTGGGCATTACTATAAATACAGGAAAATCTGCCTTGTTGCCATCACAGCGTATTACCTTTATAGAGGCAGAATTAGATGCAAACGACATGGTAGCAAAATTGCCTAGAGAGAATACAAACGCTACTCCGTCAAGTGTCTATCCTACTCAAGAAGAGAAAGGTGCAAGCAAAATTTGTCCTCAAGGCCTTAGGTTCAATGGCAGAGGCAATAACACTAGTCCCGCTGGCACGTCTACACATGCGGATATTACAGTGGCTACTCTTCGCCCAATAGTCCATGCAGGAATTACCCATGTCACACAAGATTCTGATTACAGATGCTTGCAAGAGGGATCTACTATGGTGGCTTCAGGCCACTCATGTAACGATAGGCAGACCGTTTGTTCTTCCCTAGCCTATTGCTACAGTGACTATGGATGTGTCCTAGATAGGGTGGGGGTGGGCATTATCTGGGACAGACTGTCCAAGGAGTTTGGAAAGGTCATGAGTACCACTTGCACATCAATGTGCTAGAGATGAGGGCAGTGCTTCTGGCTTTGCGAGCATTCCAGAGCTCTCTTCCCATAGGGACTATTGAGATTCAAACTGACAATAAGTCAGTGGTATGGTACATCAGCAAATAGGTGGGGAACCAGATCCTATCCCTTATGTCGAGAGGCCCAGAGAGTTTGGCAATGGGTAATTTCTTCTCATTGCTTTCTGACAGCAACACACATCCCGGGGAAATCCAGTGTAATAGCAGACAAACTAAGCAGAGCAATTCTCATACCTCATGAATGGTCCCTGAATCAGGAAGTTGCGGATCAAATCTTTCGCAAATGAGGCCAAACTTGCTGTGACTTTTTTGCCACGCCCTTCAATGCCAAATGCAGCAACTATTTTGCCTTCATTTCCCCTCCGGGAGAGATACAGAGGGATGCACTTGTTCACGATTGGCCCCCGGGACTTCTTTATGCTTTTCCCCCATTTCCATTAATTTCAAAGATTATTCAGAAAGCCAGGTTGTTGATTTGTAGGATAATTCTCATTGCTCCTTACTGGCCTCATTTTTTAATTTTTTTTATTTAACATTTGTTGACCGGGAAAGTCCGACTAGGTTTCACAGATCCTGTTTTCAGCAGAGGCCCGGGGAGAAATGCTCCAGAAAGCATGTCTTTAGAATCTCATCATCTCTCATCAAATATGGTTCCCCTTTCTTTGGCCCCACCTTCAAGAGGAGCTGTGGATCTTGGACTCAGTGCCGGATCTTCTGACGCATCAGTAAGGAACGCTCCACCCCGCTCTTCAGAGCCACAAGCTGACAGCTTGGTTGCTCCACTTCCAATCTTAGCCAGGCTTCCTGAATTATTCCCCGCAGTACAACACATTTTGGTTTCCTCGCCCAAGAAGATGACTAGGAAACTCTACGCAGGTAAATGGAAGAGGTTCTCTTGTTGGGCGGACAAAAGGCACTTAGATCCTTTTATAGCCCCAATATCTGCAATTTTGGAATTTCTAATGGAAATCTTTAATCAAGGGGCAGCGGCAGCTACAGTACAAGTACAATTAGCCGCCATATCAAATTATCATCTGGGAGACATCGGATCTAATGTAATGTCCCACAGATTATGCAAAGCCTTCCTCGGGTACAGTTCTGTTAAGAGAACCTCCTCCTCCATGGGACCTAAATTTAGTATTATCATCCTTGATTCTTCCGCCCTTCGAAACAGCATCCTCTTGTTCGCTAAAACTTTTATCTTGGAAAACAATCTTTTTAACAGCCATTACTTCCGATGTCTCAGAATTGCAAGCTCTGTCTATCTGCCCTCCATATTTGATTTTTCACAAAGACAGTTTCCTTCAGAACAAATCCTTCCTTTTTACCAAAAGTCTGTTCTGAAACTAATTTGAACCAGTCTATTGAATTGCTTGTATTTTTTTCCTAATTATGGTAACAAGGCAGAATACAAGCTCCACCAACTGGATGTGCATAGACAGTTGCACTTTTATTTGCATAGGACCAAAGAATTCAGAAAGTCAGACCAATTGTTTGTTTCCTATTCAGAGAATAAAAAAGGCATGGCAGTTTCAAAAGTTACTTTGTCTAAATGGCTCATTGAGACCATCACCTATGTCTATAACTCTCACAATAAAGAACTACCAGGAAATATGAAAGGACATTCAACTAGAGCGATGTCAACTTCCATTGCTTTTCAATCTAGACTTCCGTTAGATTCAATTTGTGCTGCTGCTACATGGGTCAATCCTCATGCCTTTATCACTCATTACAAACTAGATGTGGCCTCCTGGAACAGGGCGTCCTTTGGTTCCACTGTTCTGAAGAGCTTATTCCATTGAGCCACCCAAGAAAGAAGGTGCTGGGGGCGCTGTCCCAACCAGCAAGAATGAAGGTGAGATAGGACAACATAACATAAAGGAGTTATGTACTCACCATAATGTTCCATGTTTGTTGTGCAGAATCTCGTCTTCATTCTTGCATCCCACCCATCCATCCCCCTTCCGGGAGGACCTAGAGGAGATTATAGATTGGCAACATATGGTCTTATTCCCTTTTGCCTATTAGTAAACATTAGTGATTCATTTCTCAAACGAGATCTGGGGAACAGCCGCTAGGCATCTTGGGATAGGATGTAGCCTCGAGCCAGTGGAATTTCTCGAGCTTTAGTATGCAGCTGTGTTGGAGCAGAGTATCAGCTCCGAACCCAACCAGCAAGAATGAAGGAGAAGTTCTGGACAACAAACATGGAACGTTATGATGAGTACATAACTTCTTTTTTACGTTAGTGCAGTTCAGGTATTTTACTGTCTAGACACTTGGAAGTTAAGCACATACATTAGTGTTTAGTCTCTTTAGTTGCAGGACAGTGTTTGTGGGTGGCCAATGCTCAAGAGAGAAGTTTGAATTTCCGCTGCTTGTTATGAGGGGCAGAGACCTGTTTGACCTGATGGGTGGTTTGGATTACTTGAATGCAAAAACTTACAGGAGGATGATTACACACCAGGGGAGACAAACAGCTGCTGTGGGATTTATACACACATCCCTGGGACAAAGGTGTTTCCCATCCACTCATCAAGGTTGGGCTTGAAGAGGGTCAGCGACATATGCTGTTTGACATGTATGGGGAGTCTATTCCAGAGACGGGGCAGCCTCTGGGAGACAAATCTGTCTCTCCAGCAGATTTTGTTAATGTTGAATATTAGATTTAGGCCTGTTGATCGGGTAATGCACAAGGAGTTAGTCTTACGGATATGGAGCATCTCTAGTAGGTCAGGGTCCGAGATTGCCTTGTAGGTGAGAAACAGATCACCTCTGAGCAATCTGTATGATACTGTGTAGTGTGATAGCGATTTGGGACTGTCCACAATGGACAGGTGTTGGAGGCCATGGATTCTCTTCGTAAGGTATTTCTATGGCCTTTCCAGCTGGTGCCAGTGTTTGGAGAGGTGCATGCCAAACTGGGCATTGTACTCAATTGTTGGCCTAATGAGGGAGGAGTGCAGAGAGGTGATAACCACCTTTTTTCTGTATGCAGTCCCTTTACTTATGAGATGAACCAAGTAAAAGGCTTTTCTGACCACTGCCACTACATGATGGTTGAATGTGAGATTGTTGTCAACCTGTTTACCCCGGCCTCTCACCACAGGTTATTTGCTTAGGGGTTGTCATTGATGTGGTAAACAGTAGGGGCTGTGTTTTTGCTGAATGGTATGATAATATATTTTTTTGTGTTTAACTTAAGGCCATGAGTTTGGCACCAGTCATTTATTGCTGTGAGACCCACTTGTAGTATGTTAACATCATTTGGGGTATCAGTGACAGCACCCAACTTAGTCGTCCACAGACTTGGTCAGCCACAGGCCTTTTGTCTTTGCCTGAACCTCTGAGAAGTAAATGCCAAACAGTAGGGGTCCCAGAACAGATCCCTGGGGAACATCACTAGTGACAGGTCTGCTGTCGGAGGTTGAGGCACCTATTTTGACCTTGTGGGTCCTATCGGAGAGCCATTTGGCCACCCATTTGATGAGATAGAGATTTATGCCAAGTTGTGTTTGCTTTTCGATGATGCCCTAGTGGAGGAATGTGTCAAAGGCTTTGGCCAAGTCAACGTAAGCTGTATGTACTGACTTTCCCTCATCCAGGGCCTTGGTGGCTGTTTCAAAAAAGTCAACTAGGTTCAACAGACAAGATCTGATCTTGACTAATCCGAACTGGGTGGGTCAAGTGCTTGGAGATTGCCTATGTCCTTGTTTATGAGGTCCATAATAATATGCTCTTTACAGATCAGACTTGTCAAGCTAATGGGGTGATAGTTTCCAGGGTCATTAGTGGAACCACCTTTGTGCAAGGGGATGACAGTGGCAGTTCTCCACTCTGCTGGAATTGTTAACTGGGATAGTCCGATTGTGTGTTTTTTTCTTTTCTTTCTCAAAACACCTTCATTGAATTATCACTTGTGACATAGGCAAATTTACATTCATATAAAAGTAATCCAACTGTATTAACAGAGCAAGCATTGTACTTCACATGTATTACTGTATATCATATAACCAACGCAATATTACATAAATTATTCAATTCCTGCCTTTTTTGTAAACAAGGTACATCTTTATTAAACCATCACTTAGTACATAGGCAATCATACATTTATATAAATGAACACAAACCACACTGCCACAGTCCTAGTTGCAAGCATTTTACATCACAGACCATACTGACACACTCCCAGTTGCAAACATTATACATCACTTATCTACCCAATCTTTCTCACTCAAACATTACATAGCTCATTTTTAGTCCTGCCACTTTTTAAACCTCCTTCCTCCATTGTATGTATTGTTTCCATAATTCCCATTTTTCCTTATGTAGTTTGCTCCTACCATTTTCTAAAGATCTTAGTTCCAGTTTTCTCTGTTACTATTTTCACTTCTTCCAGTATAGTTGGTTTAAATTTTGATTTCCATTTTCTAGTAATTGCTTTTTTGGCAGCCACTATTTTTAGACACAGCAAAGCCTTACCATGGGTAGGCAGTTGCAATTCTGTATCACAACTCAGAAAAATCATCTCCCTTGTCAGACCAGTCTGCCCACCCAGTATCTCCAACAGTGCATCCTGCAGAAAATCCCTAAAGTCCACCAACTCACTGCACTCCCAGAAAATATGTTCCTAATTACCTGTTTCTTCCCCTTCACACCTCCAACATTCGCTGTCTGCCTGTGAAAAAAATCTCTGGAGTCTGCTTGGGGTATAAAAATATCTATGTATACATTTCCATGTGAAAATCCTAAATCTTCTATATCTTGTTGCATATTTGGGAGACATGCATATATCCTCCCATTGTTTCTTTGTGAATTGCATATCCAATCTCTCTTCCCAATCCTTTCTAACCTCCTCTGATTGATTTTTATACTTATCATGTAATAGTTTATATGGACTACTAATCATTCCTTTTTTAATGGCAACTTCTGTTCTAGACTCTCTTAAAAATTCTACCAATGCTAGTCTTTTGTTTAGAAACCCCCCCCCCCCCCCTATTTCTTTCTCTTTGCCAGTACTCTGATTTCAATGTCTGATAGGGAAGGTAATCTCTAAGCAGCATGTATATGTATGTATGTATATATATATATATATATATATATATATATATATATATATATATATATATATATATATGGTTCTAGGACGGAAGATCGACACGCAAAAGACCGACACAGAAATAACCGACACTACAAACCACGGACATTTCACAGGTAAGGGGTTAAAATTCGCTAATCAAGCCTACCATGTTCAGGTAAGGGGTTTAAATTTCACACATGCATAACACTGCCACCTTACCTGAACATGGTAGGCTTGATTAGCGAATTTTAACCCCTTACCTGTGAAATGTCCGTGGTTTGTAGTGTCGGTTATTTCTGTGTCGGTGTTTTCGCGTCGGTGAAGTCGGTGTCGATCTTGTGCGTGTCGATCTTCCGTCCTAGAACCATATATATATATATATATATATATATATATATATATATATATATATATATGTGTGTGTAGGTGTGTACTAGGCTAATGGCTCTGGAGCCTTTACAAGCCTAGCCCATAGGATTACCCTGGCATCATGCAACCTGATCTTAGCTTCTAGTGCCTCTGTCGAGCAGAGCCACTGGAGTGATCCCTGGGGTAAATTTTCTATTTCCCATCCACTCATCAAGATTCCTGTTGAAGTGGGCCAGTAAGGGGCTCTGTTTGACATGTATGGGAAGTCTGTTCCATATCATGGGCAGTCTCTGTGTTATGAACCTGTCCCTCCAGCACGTTCTGTTGATTGTGGTAATGAGGTTGAGGTCTCTGGAGCATGTCATGCGGAGGGATTGGGATTTCTTTAGATGTAGCATTTCTAACGGAGCTGAGTCAGACATGGCTTTGTAAGTCAAGAGATCGCCTCTAAGTAGGCGATATGAGACAGAGAATAGTTGGAGTTTTTTTTTAGTCTGTCCATATAGGACAAGTGTTTAAGGCCTAGGATCCTCTTTGTGAGGTACTTTTGCGTCCTCTCCAGTTGTTGCAGGTTACTAGTGAGGTGCATGCCAAATGGGGCATTGTACTCGATGATTGGCCTAATGAGGGAAGAGTAGAAGGAGACAATGACCTCTTTCTTCCTGGATGTAAAACCCTTAGTAATGAGATGTGCCACATAGAAGGACTTTCTGACCACAGTGGCAGTGTGGTGGTCAAAAGGGAGGTTGCTGTCAACCTGTGTTCCCAGATCTCTTATAACGCCCTCTGTGTTCATTGTACTACCATCGATGTGGTAATTCATGAGAACTGGGTTTTTCCCAATGGGGACGATGACCCATTTTTTGGCATTGAGCTTAAGACCATGGTTCTGACACCAGTCATTGGTCTCAGTGAGGCGTTTCTGTAGGATTTCAACATCACTTGGGGAGTTAATAATGGCTCCCAACTTGCAATCACCTGCGAACTTTGTCAGCCAGAGTCCCTTCATGTTGACCTGGACTTCTGAGAAGTAGATACTAAACAGGAGAGGACCCAGGACCGATCCCTGTGGGACTGCACTTGTGACTGGTTGGCAGTCTGACTTGGAGTCAGCTACTTTCACACTGTGGGTTCTATCTGTGAGCCAGTTTGCAACCCACCTAGTGATATAGGGGTTGATGCCCAGCTTAGTGAGTTTTTCTATGATTCCTCAGTGGGGAATGGTATCAAAGGCCTTGGCCAGATCAAGGTAGGCTGTATGAACCACCTTGCTTTCTTCCACAGCTCTGGTGACTGACTCAAAGAAGTTGACCAAGTTGATCAGGCATGATCTATCCTTCACAAAATCAAACTGTGTGGGATCCAGAGTTTGGAGATTTCCTATATCCTTGTTTATTAGGTCCATGATGATGCATTCCACAGCTTTACATATCAGACTTGTCAGGCTAATGGAACAATAGTTCCCAGGATTTGTAGTCGCTCCTCCTTTGTGGAGAGGGATGACTATAGCAGTGCTCCATTCGAAAGGGACAAAGCCTGAGGTGAGGCTGTGATTGAACAGGGCACACAGGTGAGGTGCCAGTTCACTCTGTAGTTCATGTAGAACACAGCAAGAGGTATTGTCAGGTCCCATAGAAGCTGTATTCTTGGCCTTGGACAGTGCTGTTTTAATCTGTGGAGCAGTAGTATTGGGTGTATGGCAATCTACTGGTATTGTGATTGGCCCCTTGGGAGGTGGGGGTGAGGGGTAAAGTTAGCATTGAATCTTTCGGCCAGTATATTGGCAATATCTGTTTGCTCGGTATAGGACGTACCATTGTGCAGTAGCTCAGAGCAAATGTGGGTATTGCCGTGGAGTTTCTTTATATAACTATAAATGGTCTTGTGGTTGCCTTTACTAGCTGCTGTAATTCTGTTTTCATAGCTAGATTTAGAGGATTTGATGAGGGATCTCAGCATTTTGTTGAGGCTGATAAGGGAGTTTTCCAGTCTTGGGACTTAACCTTATTTCGTATCAGTTTCCTCCTCCTGTTCTAGAGTTTGTTTATGGCAGGGGACCACCAGATTGGCTTCCTTTTTTTTGGAGGAGAGCATCTTAGTTTTATTGGGTATGGCGAGATCCATGCATTTGTGTACGTGTTCATACAGTGCATTGGTGTATGATTCGGCGGTGATGTAACTATTCTCCATTTGCATTTGTGCCGTGAAGTTAACCACCTCTGTTTTTAGGAGTCCAAGGTTAGCTTTGGAGATGTTTTTCATGGTGGTTACCTTTGCGGGGGTGGGTGGGAGGGATGTGGATTTCCAACCGGACTAGTTTGTGGTCTGATCTCACCAGGGAGGAGTTGACTATTGGTGTAGAGCAACGGTCGCCCATGTTAGTAATGACTAGGTCAAGGATGTTGCTACCTCTAGTGGGGGTAAGAACGAGCTGGTCAAGGGCATTGGAATTCATGAATTCCATGAAACATTGGCCAAGTGTATTGGTACATAAGTAGTTTTAAGAAAACAGGCAAACAAAACAAACTTCTCAAAAGTCCAAAAAACAAAGAATGGCAAACAAAAGGCAGAGGACAAAGTAAATTCACTCTGTAAGCTTTTACTAAAGGAATACACGATAAACATGAAACGCTTTTCGTCTTGTTAAATACAAAGACTTCTTCAGATGCAATTAAAACCTATCTTAAAACAATTTAAATAGATGTATACATTGTCATGTGATCCCAACCCAACCAGTGAAATCCAATTAAGGATCTACGCATGTTTTACACAGACATCAGTCTTATTTTACACTTTAGTGCCATTGCTTCTTCCAACAATGAAGGATACATCCTACCCACCCCACTTATTGTACCATACAATGACTAGTATGTTCCCTTTGGGCAATAATTACTATCAAGGACACAAAAGAAGTAGAAAAAAATGAAAACAATACAAGGAAAACAAAATAACATTCTCATTCTAAGTGGAAAACAAGTAGTCTGTTACAATAAGGAATCATGCTGTTTACAATAAAACAACCAAAAACAACTTTAACTTGAAGTATGCACCTGTTAAGTGATGACCTTATCACTCCCAGCACTTGGTCACAACTCATATGTGGTTAATACTCCAGTCATCTGTGCAAAGTTTTAAGTTTTAAAATACAAAAAATCGTACATGTTTCATTCAATCCTGGAAAATTGTATGCATTCGTCAAAATTTGCCAATATAGCTCTCTTGCTTCTAATAGTAATGTACAAGGACCCCCTCTTGGGTCCTGGGGTATTTGGACGATGACCATGTATCCAAAATTGTGTGTTGTGTTCGTTTACATGTTTGGCTAGTGCATTGCCCAGTTTACTTTTGCCTATGGAATACTGTTGTTCGTAAATATGTTCCTTGAACTTACGTTCAGTTTTGCCAATATAGTAAACTAGACAAACCTTGCATCTAGCCAAATAAATAATCATCCGAGAATTACAATCAAACCTGTAGTTGACTTTTGTATCTGATGTTCCTTACAGTAAAATTGTTTGTTGTATACACCACTTTACACTGTGAACACATGTCACACCTAAACATACCTACATTTCTTGACTCTTCCCTCATTTTGTTTTCCAGTAAGCTTTTCAAATTTGATCCTTTACGGAAAACAACTCTAGGGTGCGGGCCTAAAATTTCACCAAGTGATGAATTATTGTTTATTAACTCCCAGTTCTTCTTTACTCTACTCAAAAAACTGTGCGTTTCACATGAAAATGTGGTGACCAGGCTCAAATGAAAGTTTTATTTGTTTGTAGTAGGTGCAGCTGATTCCCTAACCTCCATGTCGTTCTGTACCTCTGAAGAATTACCTGGCAGCTGTAATAACGGTTGGTATAATCCTATGTCTCTTTTATAGGTGACTTCATGTATGAGGTCATCGACTAAGATGTTTGGATATCCCCTACTTGTGAACATACTTTTCAGAAGTTGACATTCGACCCTAAAATCAGAAATCACTGTGACCATCTTGGCTGCTCTTACCAGCTGACCTTTGACCACTGCACGTTTTGGGTGAAAGGGGTGACTACTGGAAAAATGCAAAAAGGAGTTAGAATACGTCCCCTTTCTAAATAAGGTGGCTGTATAACTTTTTTTCTGTCTATCCTTTCTGAGCAGTACATCCAGGTACGATATTACATTATTGTCATATTGATGTGTGAATTTCAAAAACTCGGTTGTAGTGTTGAAATATGACACAGGGTCATGGGCTGCAACATGGTCACCTCTGACTATGATGAAGATATCATCCAAAAATCTACAATAAAAGTGAATATGTTGTTTGATATCCACATTTGTTTGGATGTAGTCATTTTCCCATTTCTCCATAACCAAGTTAGTGAAACTGCCGCCACAGGGGGACCCCATGGTGACACCTACCTTTTGGAGGTAATATTCTTTTCCAAACATTAGGTAGTTTTAGACAAAATGATGTCCAATAGTTCACCTATTAACTAGATTTCTGAATCAGTTGCTCCCCCCTGTTTTAGAAACAACATTACCCACTCAATACCTGTTTGTTGTGGAATTGAGGTGTACAGGTCCTTCACGTCGTCTGTCAGGAACCCATACTCTTCCTCGAAACCTAAGTTGTTAATTTGTTCCAAGAAGGACCATGAGTCCTTACAAATACATGGAACTCTGTCCACATATTTTTTTGAGTATGTGGTCGACGACTTTGGCACAACCATACGTAATGGAGTTATGTCCATCGACTAGGGGCCTCATTGGTGGGTTCATAATATCTTTATGTATTTTCGGGATACCAAATAATAAAAGTCTCTTTGGGCTGGGAATTGTCATGAAATTGTAGACCTGTGTGTCAATTCTACTGTCAACAAACAATTCCTCAATATATCCTGATTCTGTTAGAGGCAACATTTACTTCATTCAAGGATGCATGTTGGTATGTTGTGCTGTCTAACACACTATGCATCCTTTTCTCATAGTCCCAGCTGTCCATGATGACCAACCCCCCACCCTTGTCAGGTTTCATACACCTGACCTTACAAGAACGTATCGTAGCCAACGCCTCCTTCTCTTCCTTACTCATGATATACTGTGGTTTACTGTGCCCCCTGTCCTGTACAAGTGAACAAATGTCTAACTCACAAACACCCTCAAGTAAAGCGAGTACTGGATGTAATGGTGGGGTTAAACTCACTCGCTATTCTAAATTTTGTTTCCAGCTGCACAGTGTCATTGTTAAACATAAGCTTGAAATTGGCTTTACTCACAAAACATTTAATGTCAATAATGGCCTGTGCCACATTTAGATGTATTGTCGGAACAAAAGTACTTCCCTTGGCAAATAAATCTATCAAACTTTTGTCAGTTGTTACAGATGAAAAATTATACACTTTAAAGTCTCCTGTTTGATTTACATACCAACATGCATCCTTGAATTAAGTAAATGTTGCCTCTAACAGATTCAGAATTGTACATTACTATTAGAAGCAAGAGAGTTATATTGGCAGATTTTGACGAACGCATACAATTTCCCAGGATTGAATGAAACATGTACGATTTCTAGTATTTTAAAACTTACAACTTTGCACAGATGACTGGAGTATTAACCACATATGAGTTGTGACCAAGTGCTGGGAGTGATAATGTTATCACTTAACTGGTGCATACTTCAAGTTAAAGTTGTTCTTGGTTGTTTAATTGTAAACAGCATGATTCCTTATTGTAACATAGACTACTTGTTTTCCACTTAGAATGAGAATGTTATTTTATTTTCCTTGTATTGTTTTCATTTTTTCTGCTACTTTTGTGTCCTTGATAGTAATTGTTGCTCAAAGGGAATGTACTAGTCATTGTGTGGTAAAATAAGTGAGGTGGGTAGGATGTATCCTTCATTGTTGAAAGAAGCAATGGCACTAAAGTGTAAAATAGGACTGGTGTCTTTAAGTGTAAAGCATGCATAGATCCTTAATTGGATTTCACTGGGTGGGTTGGGATCACATGACAATGTATTTGTCTATTTAAAATGTTTTAAGATAGGTTTTACTTGCATCTGAAGAAGTCTTTGTATTTAACAAGACGAAAAGCGCTTCATGTTTATCGTGTACTTTTTTTTAGTAAAAGCTTAGAGTGAATTTACTTTGTCCTCTGCCTTTTGTTTGCCATTCTTTGGTTTTTGGACATAAGTAGTTTTCCCAGTTAATGGAGGGGTAGTTGAAGTCACTCAGTATGAAAGTGTTAGGTTGGACCCTAATATTCTCCAGGGTGCTTAGGAATGTGTAGTGAGTGTCTTGGGACATGGTTGGGGACTTCAGGCTAAGACCTGAATCTCTGTCTTACCCAATGTTTGCTGCACAACGCCCCTTTTGGTATGTACCTCACAAGACATCGACAACAACTGGAAAGGCCGCAGAAATACCTCACAAAGAGGATTACCGGCCTTAAACAGATGCCCTACGCAGACCATCTGAAAAAACTCCAGCTTTACTCCGTCGCATATCTCCTACTCAGAGGCGATCTTTGCCTAACATACAAAGCTATGTCAAACCCAGAGCTGTTGGACATGCTCCACTTAAAGAAATCCCAGTCTCTCCGAGCTAGATGCTCTAGGGACCTAAACCTTGTCACCACAATAAACAGAACATACTGGATGGATAGATTCCTGTCTCAGAGACTTCCCATACTCTGGAACAAACTACCTGTCCATATCAAACAAACCTTCTCATTAGCACTCTTCATAAAAAATTTTGATGATTGGATGGAAGATAGGAAATTCACCCCGAGAATCACTTCTGTGGCTCTGCTTGACAGGGGCACAGGAAAATCATTTTCTTGGGTGGCGAAAGCCAGGGTACCATTTGGCTAGGCTTATATAGGCCCTAGGGCCAATAGCCTAGTACCTACCTATGAAGTATCTCTGATGCGTTATGTTGGGCTGCCAGTCTGGAGGTGTGCACATCCTTTATGAATATGGAAACACCACCGCCTCCAAGTTCTGAGGCCGAAAGGTGTGGAATGAGTTATAGCCTGATAGTGCAGGGGTGCTTTCTGCCGCCTTGAACCAGGTCTCTGTTATAGCACAAATGTTGATGTTCTCTAGTTTAAGGAGTGCTTCGAGCGAGTGTGTTTTGAGATTTAGACTTCTAGCGTTGAGCAGCATGACCCTCAGATTGTATTTGTTTGTAGCTGTTACGGTGGTAATTTTGGTGTTTGGAACACTGCCTAAAAAGGCACTATAGGGGTGGCAAGAGCCTTGGCCAGTATCCAGAAGCCCAGGGGTGACAGATGCAGGCCATCTCTGGCAAAGAATCGAGGTCTGTCAATCATGTCGTTCCAGTCAGATACTGGATCCCCTTAGAATAACACCAGAAGCTTAGCCAATTGTTGACATCAATCATTTTCTGCTTGCACTGTGGTATCATTCTGAGTAATGGTAGGATGCTGCTCAAGGCTAGGGTTGTACCTGCCTGGGCAGCATAATCCGAGAGCTCCTCCATGTCTCTTTTCATGTAGTCCAGGGAGGTACGTCTCAGGTCATTCACACCCATATGTACAATGACAGAGTCATATTTGTACCTGTTGTTGATGGACCTGAGTGCGCGTGTTATGTGATGGATCCTGGCAGCTGACAGGCACCTGACTGCTGCTTTCTCCTTATTCAGCCTAGTGCGTAGGACATCCGTGTGTTTCACTATCGAGTCGCCTGTATGAATAGTGTGCTGGCCATGCTGTTTTGCCTTCAGGATTTTGGTTGAGTGGCACACTGTTTAGGAGAGTTATGTGTCTCGTGATTAGTGTTGTGTTGTGGTGGTCGAGTGCATTTCTGCCTTGGAGGTCTCTGCTGTTTGGCTAGATTTTTACTGATATAATTGATTTTATTGATATATATATATATATATATATATATATATATATATATATATATATAGATACACCCATGTGTGTGTGTGTGTGTATATATATATATATATATACACACACACACACACACACACACACACACACACACACACACACACACATATACATATATGGGTGTACTTGAGTAGACAAAAAGGTCATTAAATTGAAACTTACTTAATCGAATCCTCACTTTAACAGAGTTTCACATCACCAGAAATTTAATCCGGGAAAGAAACCAGTTGACCAACATAGGGAAATTTGACCTTTTCCCCACTATAGTGCGATCTCGGAGTTAGCAGATTTGTGGGGGGGGTGTGCGCCCTCACACAGAAG